>NC_080048.1:3379829-3679829 GCF_026212465.1 Amaranthus tricolor | reverse complement strand
TGTATGAATAAGA
This sequence comes from Amaranthus tricolor, assembly GCF_026212465.1. Taxonomy (NCBI): domain Eukaryota; kingdom Viridiplantae; phylum Streptophyta; class Magnoliopsida; order Caryophyllales; family Amaranthaceae; genus Amaranthus; species Amaranthus tricolor. The sequence continues at coordinate 3,679,816 of NC_080048.1, read as the reverse complement.
ACAAGAGACAACAATACGACCACAAATCTGTACTGAAGAAATATTGTAGAAAATGAAATACTTGGAAATTGGAATAAATAAGGTTTTGATGCTCAAGAGCTTCTAATTGAGACAACAAAACAGAAAAATAGAGTACGATTTGGAACCAAACAAAAAGTTTTTAGTACTCACATCCAAAAATAAAAACCACACCAAACATTACTAGACCAAAAACAATGCACAGAATTTTAATAGAAAGGCAGAAAAAATTAGTATTCCCATTTCTTCATCTCCATGCCATCGGGAGGGGTTCCTTCGACCTTTTTTGCACCCACTTCTTTCCAGTTGGTTGACAGCACAGTTCCATTCGACTCCACCTGCCGATGGTGAACCGAGCAATTAGTGATCGGTTTGCAAAAGAAACTAACAAGCCAACGGCTGAAGCAATACACAGCAATCAGGAAAACAGGAATACAGCTTTTGATGGAGTGTTTAACAAACATTCCGCTTTATAAGCAAAAATCGGAAGAGAAGTCTAAATCCTTACAAAGGATTTCTGCATCGCCCTTCTTGTGTCTTCATCAGCATCTCGATATATGTCCTGGAAAAACTTGTTCAGAGCAGCATCACCATCCAGTTTTTCATCTTTTTCCTGTAGCATGAAACAAAGCTTATGTAAATGATTTTGTGGCAGTTTATCTTGTTTGCACAATAAATACAGCTGTCTATAAATCTGAGTTCATGACACCACAAGTTGCAGCTTTTACCTATTCACAAAGAGACTTAATTTTTTTGGAGCACAGAAAACATGTTAATAGCTTTTCTAAATTCTCTTCTCTGCTAATGCACCATCCGTTTCCGTCATTCTTCTCCCTTGATAATGTTTCCACACCACGCCTCCCCCCAACACCACCACAACCCCAAAAATGAATATATGGATTTGCAAGCACCACATACACACTAACTAACAGAAGATACAGCGGCATCTCCATTTTCCTATAACACCCAACCAGCCAACCAGTAACAAAGTTCTAACTCGATTCCTTTCTCTTTCAACTGTCCTCTAATTTTTTTAGGGTGTTCAAGAGGGGAGGTTGGAGAAGGAAATCATAAAGGAATAGATCGTTAAGGGCATACCTCTTTCTTCACCTCGGCTTCCAATTTGTCCCAATCAACTCCCTTGAGTTTAGACGACGGGTAAGTTGGTCTATCTGATGCTGCAGCAATTTATTGGAAGAGAATTTATTTATAGACCATTCAATCATTCAATAAAAAGCAAATAACGAAGGAGCCAAAAACATGTCCTGGATGTACACAATAGTCACAAGAATAAATTGAATTTAAAACCATAGAACGAGTCGGATTATTGACAATGTTTCTCGAAAATCAGCCTATCTATACCACAAGACAAACAGAAAATTTCCCAATTTTTCACCAGTGCACAACTTGATAACAAATGACATGAATTTCTTGAAACTACACTTTTTTACCACTTCAGGTCTTCAATCACCCCCTCCTGGAAAGCGAGCAAGGGCCATGAAGCAGCAATTTACAGCCTTCTGCTCAGCTTCCCAGAATGATTGCAAGAGAGAGGAGAGGTTGACATAACATGCCATTACCCCGATGTCAAGTTGCTACCAGTTCGGATATAGGCAACTTTACCATTGTAACAACAAAAGGTTATTTCCAATCTACTAGTCAATGAGGGGTTAATGAACAAGAGAAATGACATAACAGGAGAAATCCAGGCCAAGGTTAGCACATTATTACAGGCATAGACTAAATATGACAAAGGATAAAAAAATTTATTTTCAAGCTACAATAAATCAGATGCCCAAAATTTATCCACTTACGAGATGATGCATTTATCTTCTGAGGAACTACAGCATCCTTGGTGTATTCTAGTGAAGCCCAATGTATTGCTTCAGCTTTTGCAAGACGAATTTCAATTTTAGTAGACAAGACCTCGTATTTACATTTGGCAGGTATTATCTGCCAATATCAACACACATTAAAATCCAAAATTCATATTTCAACATATGTAAACTGCTTTATGTTCAGTAGTTCTCAAAAGGGCAAAAAATTTCTATCCTTTACTACAGTCATCACTCAACAAAATTATAAATATCATATTCTTAGAAAACTTATATATATAAACTAATTACACCGACTCTCTATTTATCTAAATTCTAAAAGAAAAACATTCAGACGCTTGACACTCCAACAAGGGCATAGGAACCGTACCCAAAAAATAGACACATTAGCAGAAAAATACTACAAAGTCGTGCAATCTTGAAAATGAGATTGAGATAAAACTTCAACCATAATACCAAACAAGTAAAACTAAAATGTGTGTATAAGAGAGAAGACATGTGGAAGTTTTCAAAAATCAAGTTTATGATTATTTAATGCCAGCCTTTGGACCTACAAGTCTATGACCCATTTTAAAAAAGATTTCTGCACAATGCTGAATCTCAAGACAAATGTACCCAAAAGTAACACATTGATACATTTGTATAGATAAACTATAAAAATAATAAGACAGCAAAAAGATATGAATACTGAAGAATCAATAGTGTTTGAATCAGGTTCGAGATGAGCTTCAAAAATATTAGTAAAAATAAAAGTCTAAAATGTGTGTAGCTGTCAGATGACATGCACAAGCCTTCCAAAATAAAGTGTTTAGTGGATAACATGTCATCACAAATGAACCCATAATCGAACAGGATCCTGTATTCAGAAATCCACAAGACTTGACGTGAATCAGCAATAGAAAAATATGCCCATATATGACACTAGAATCAGCATCTTAATAAGGTAAAATACATGCATGACTTGCTGAACCCTCAAAATCACAAGCCAAACAACAATGTTTTAATATAAATTTTATACCTTCCCAAATAAGCGAGGCTCAAGATGGTATGGTTCTTCCCCCGGAAGATCAATGGTAACACTGAGCTGCAATGGAAATGTAAACCAAAGTCATAAAGGTCATTCATGGGTCTAAAAAGGGGGAAAAATAAAAACATCTAACAAGGTGCAGGAAGGCTGCTTAAACAAACTCACAATTTGTTCACCATATTTAACATCAACATTTTTGGCTGCTATACCCTTCGCAAAAACAGTTACAACTACTTCCTCGGGCTTCTGATAGAATTCATGCCTGAAACAGTTTATAAGCAAAGCAATACTACTCTCAGCCTCTGATCAACAAAGCGCATAGGAAAACAGCACTTGCGTAAAATTTCAAAACTCAGCTCCAGCCCAAATCAATTTAAAATATTGAGTAATGTTCGTCAATAAATAGCAAAAACCAAGTTAGAGAATATCAGGAGAGCAACAAACAGGTACCTGAACTTAGGTTTTGGTACTGGAACAACATTAGCTGGACTATCAAGACCAATGGTAGCAGGAACACTGGTTGCCGGTGCAGCAATAGTATCTGGTTCTGATCCTCCAGGTACAGCAGTGCCTGTAGGCTTTGAAAAAGTTGCGTCTTCCTCTGCAAGAAGTACCACAATGTCACAAGTTAAGAGGTGATGGTAAATTTATGCACAAAAAACTTGTTCATGCTACCAAATGAGATATAAGACAAGATGACAGCACTTGAAGATCCTCTCAATGAAAGAATCTAGGATCTTACAAATAAATAATATTTCCTTATCACAAACAATTGGGTTGCACATGTTGCAAGTGTAAAAGGTGTTTTAGAAAAGGCATTAAATAAAAATGTTTAACCTATTAATTTTATCTGATTTAGAATATAAACAAGGAGCAACTCAAAACTAAAAGAATATCTAGACACTACTCAGTTTCTAGAGAAGACTTAATGCCAATCAGAATAATCCTTTAGAACAGGTAAGAAACTTGAAAATGCCTCACATTCTTTACAAGTTGATATATACGATAAGGTTTGAGTACAAGATAACTGTGATTAACTGTTTGTGATTAAATGACACACCGAATTAGAGCAAAAAATAATGGTATAACAAACAGAGATTCGGGCCATTGTGGTGTTCACAAAGCTGTTGAAAAATATAGATAAAAAATTTCACAAACACATCAACTATATACCTGCAATACGCTCATCACATTCCTTGATAAAATTTTTAAATCTGGAGTCTTCAGGAGCCAAAGCAGCCCCTGCGAGGAAAGCTGTTTTTGCAGTTTGGTACTCCTCAAGCTTCAAACAAGCAATACTGCGAACAATAGCGAACGAACATAAAATGGCTGCAACAACGTCAAAAAAAGTATGCAAAAGCACATGTACTACATTCTACACCATACAGCAAACATAATAGCGTACAATACATCAAAAGTTTGAGATCAAAGAAATGATATCCATGGTCATCGATTAACATGTGAAAAGTGGTCTACAGCACAGGGCCCCGTTAGCAGAAGAGCCCAAAAATCTAATTTTATACTTATTTGATTTATCTTTTCAATTACCGCAGACATATACTTCTATATACCATTTTACACGAGAGTAACCAAGTAATAAAGAGTCAAATATTAATTAATATTTTAACAAATGGAAAAATTTTATCAATTACTAGTATTTTATTTTTTTCTTTTCTTAAATTCCAAGAGTTAATAAATAAAATTGGCATAGGGTCCCAAAATTTACAAGACGGCCCTGATGATAGCAAACCAAAAACAAAGAAGAGTGACAAGCAAGTAACCAAACAAGTAAGACTGCAATCAACATAAAAAGTGCCAAGAACAGACCCTTTACGAAGGTATGCCTTGGCCATTGACTGGTCCAGTTGGATGGCTTTGTTGGCATCAGCAACTGCCTCTGCACCATAAAACAACAAAACAAGTAAGATTATAACTTCAATTTAACTTCAAATATATAAACCTAGGGTAAAAGATTTCCCATTCACCATCTATCTATTTTAACATGTAACAGGAATCATCCAAGTTACACATCTAAAGAGTAACGAGAACTTCGGACAATCTTAGAAAGAAACATTAACAAAACTAAAATGGTCTTAATTAAAAAATTACAATCAATATGCTGCTTTATAGAAGCCAACCACATCGTATAAGGAGGTGATTGCATGCTTTTAGCTAATAATTAACATAATATGATCCACAGTCAATGTGACGTTAAATTTACACAATTCCTCCGTTTTCTATTTATGTGCGCCATTTCTCCTAGAGATGTGAGCTTTATGGTTGGAATGGTGCAAATTGTAAAGCACATATATAAAAATCATGAATAGATAAGCTGCTTAACTACGATTACTATGAGATATAAGATCAATGACCATTTCACAACACTTTACTGAAAATAACCAAAAAAAGTATTTTAATATTCAAAAGAACAACAACCTTTTAAAATCAAAGATTAAAAGCATCGTACTACAGCACTTCAACAATGAACTAACAACAATCCAATTTCAATTTTTAAAAAATAGCACTTCACTAATCATACAATTCAAAGTCCATCTCGCAACACCTAACTGAAAACATCGAAAAAAAGTAAATAAAAATTCAGAAAAAAAAGGTTTTTAAACTAAAGCACCACAAAAGTAAAGTTTCAAGTAGGCTGTTATACAGCACTTCGTCAATTGAAACAAACAATAACAAAACAATCTATACAACAAATCAAATTAATTGATTCACTATTCAATCCAAAATACCAAAAATTCAGGCAAGAAAATCAATTTACAAAAATTAGAACCAACGACTACACGATCATACTACACAACATTACTCGAAAATTCAAAATCAAAAACAAAAATCACACAACAAATGCTCTATGATGCAAAATCAATAACCAAATGAAAGCAAAGAAAACCGAAGCGACTACAAGAATAAATACAAATTCAGTTAACTATGAAATCAAAACTCAAAAACAAAAAAACTTGAATGAAGCAAATCAGTATAGTGAAGAGGAGCGAACCAGTGAAATTAGAAAGTTTAATGTTGGCTTGAGCGCGGTCGGCATAAAGTTCAGCGATATTAGGGTTTAAATCAATGGCTTGTGAGTAGAGTTCGACAGCTAATTCGAAGTGGTCATCGATGAAAGCTTCTTTGGCTTTCTTTTCTAGATCTGTCGCCATTATTGAAGGATTTGATGTCTCTGGAAGGTTAAGAAGAGGGAGTGAGAGGAAGGGGAGACTTTGGGAGGCGACTGACCAAACAGATAGAAAGAGAGGTGAGCGAACGATAATTATGATTAGAACTTTAGAAATTCGGGTAACGTTTTGCTTTCTAGTTTAATATACTAATTTAATTTTTAATATTTTTGATTATTTATAATATAAAATTATAAATATTTGATATTAATAATCTTTGTAATGAGTTGAATCAAACAAGATTTTATTTGACTATATTTTAAGAGTGATGAATGAATAATGTCATTTTTCTAATGTTACAACTAATCTAAAACGAAGGAAGTATGTGACGGTCTCATCGTAAGACAATCCACACAAACAGTCCATTAATAAAAAAAATTAATAAAAATTGAAATTCCACGTATATAAAAAACGGTTATATTTTTAAATGGTTTGGAGTGACCCAATTGAATTCGTTATATAATAACACGGCCTCAATAAAATTCGTGTTATTTTTAATAAATTGTATTTTATATTTTTCCTCATTTTGTTCAGTTAAAAAAAAAAGTAAAAAACCCGAAATGCTTCTAATAACACTACTTGCCCTATAAAGTCGTCGCTTGGAAAACTAATTTATTCATCCACTTGCATAATTGTCTTTTATGTACGGTTTGAGAACAAATATTATATTTTAAATTATGGATTTTAATTATAAAATTATAAATAAGGAATTTGAAAATGATAAGATTTAGGTAGTTTTCAAATTTTCAACTTTAACTACTTTAAAAACAATGATGGAATTTTATCCAAATCCAAATTTAAAAAATTTTGATTAATCAAACAATAAATTTGAACCAATTTTAAATTTCCAAATGAAATCATAGTTCTCAAACATGGCATTATGCTTTTTCTTCACTCCGAGTATCCTATTGAGAAAATAAATACAATAATTGATAAAAAAATTTATATAATTATTTTATCTACCTACAGGGTTGTTTTTAGGAAAGATAGACATTTACCTAGGGTTCAGAGCTAGAAAAGGTCTAATATCTGAAATTAGACACTTAAAAAAATTTCAATCTATCATTGGTTCTTTTCTTGATTAAGAAGTATATAACACGTTTTTATCAATTATAATACATTCAATCAATCTCTATTATTTTTTCAAACACCTGCTAAAGTTCAAATTCGACTTTCTATAAAGAAGGCCCATTTGATTCATTTGTCCTAAGGGCCCATATAATGTCAGGAACAACACGGCATATAGAATAAAACAAAGTAGACAAATTCTTTACCGTCCTATTATGAGACGACTTAATAGGACGGTAAAGAATTTAGTTTTAAAAAACACTGGAAAAAAAAAAGTCATATACTTAATTAATTTTTTTAAAAAAAATATTAATTGGATTGCTTGTACAGACCCATTTTGCAATGAATCGGTCTCATACAAGATTGCTCTAAATAAGTTCGTAATAGATTGTGTCTGTCTTTTAACAAGATATTATTATTATTATATTTAAATCTTGGGTTTTGTTACATTATTAATTTTAGGAGTACTATATTATTAGGTGAATAAAAGGAAATGGTATGCTTTATTGCCATTAATTAATTTTAGTAGTAATAGAAGTATTTTTTTTAATCGTTTCCCACCATATTTGCTTTAATTAGGAATTTAGGATAATTTTAGCCTTTAGGTATATACTTTTATTTAGTGGATTATGGGTAAATTTGATTACAAAATTGTGTTTTTAATGGATAAAGTTGTCAAAAATTGATCCAATTAAACGAAATTAATATGAATGAACTCGATTTAAAATAACTCATATATAAAAATCAAAATCAAATTGGCAAGACACTTATATATACTTAAGAAATTAACCTGACTCAAGATTTCATATACAACCCGTCTAAACACCCGAATGGACACATCTAATATTGGATAATATCCCTACATACTTGGCCACTCCATACTCATCCATCTCGTACCCATTATATGGAATTCTATTTGTTTTTTTACACTCAACGCACTATTTTAATTGTTAATATATCTAATTTGACATAAATAAGATTATTAGGAGTTGATATAAATAAAAAAAATACAAAGTTAAAAGAGCAATGGCTAAATTGTGTGAAAAACAAACGAAAAAATGACAATAATGATGGAGAGAGTAGTAATTTAGGTGATAGGTATTTCTTTTGGATGATGAAAAAAATTAAATGCTCATACAAACAAACTTAGTTGCTTCCTTTTTATCCCATTCCAATGAAAAGAAAAGGAAAGGGAAGGATATATGGTATGTTGATTCCCCATTTTTCACATGTAAGTGAGATGAATCTTCCTTTAATTAGTTGAGTGTTCAATGCTCATGAACTTTACCAAATGATTGTATGTATTACTCTTTTTACATGACAACTTGGAAGGACAAAGGAAGTGCAATGGTAGATGGACTTAAGTCTTTTTTTTTTTTAAATCCAATCACACCTTGTCTTCCCCTTCTCTCGATCAATGGCGGATCTATATAGGAAAAAAACAAGTGATGTCAATTTAAGTAAAATATGTCTTTCGAGTTTTGATTTCTGACTACATATGTGAAAAGCAATACAATAATTAATTCATCTAGGGTACATTTACATATAATATTTAATCTTATTTTGGATTAAAGTGATCATTGACATCACACTAGATCTGCCATTGCTTTTAATCTATCCAGTAATTAAAAAAAATCTTTTTGTTTTTATTACAAGGTTATAGGCTAAAGGAAAGAATATACAATAATTAAATTTATAATCTTATATAAAAAATGATATTTAATCTCCGACTAATAAAATAAGATTCTCATATGATATATGTTAAGTATTGTCCATTGTGATATCAAAAAAGGGAAATTCTAGACTTCGCTTTCTTCCTTCAATAATTATGCGTTTCCACTTTTGGTATTATACGGTTGGTATCTCATGCTCCAAGCTGGGAGGATTCATTACTTAATAAACAATGACGACCCAAACTATCAATCTTAGAATAAATAGCATTTATCATTTGAGCATGTGTCAAACATTAATGGGATGAGTAATTTGTGAGTAGATTGTGGTTAAAATAAGCCTTTTTAAATGGATGTAAATGAAAATTATTTCAAGTTATTTTTAAGCCAGTAAAATAAAAACTCTTCTTATAACATATAGTAGTATTAGATATCTTTGAAGAAGAATTTAGCTTCATTGGAAAAATTAACACTCTAAATTAAGAGTGAACGTGCCTAAAAGCTTAATTTGACTTAAAAATTTGAGCTAAACAAGCTCAATCTAAACAAATTTAAAAAACTTATTTGGCATTTAAAAAAATGGTTGTTTATAAGTCAACCACCTCTAAATTTACAAATTAACAATAATTCATAGTTAATAATATTAAATAACGACAAGCTATAAAAAACAATATTCTCATAATAAAAGTCCAGTAAAAGTCAAAATCAATTATACTTTGGGTCAATTTAGATTTTGATTAATATTGGGGTTGGGCCCTTTTGACTTTGGATTGACTATGGGCCATATTATATCAAATCATATATTATAATAAAAGAATTAAAAAATAGTAAATATCAATTTTTCAAAGTATTGCTAAATGGATCAATTTAATAGGTTTAAAATTGATTACGTGTCACTTTATTTTTCTAAATTAGTTTAAAGCTAAATAAAGTAAGTTATTTAAAAGTATTTTCTGCATTAATACTTACAATTTAAATACGGATCTAAAATGATAAGAGAATATTTATATAGTTTCTCTAAATAAACGAATTATCTTTTTGCATGATTATATAAATGGTAATAAATTTTATAATATTTATAATATATGCAACTAATTAATAAATATAAAAAATTAACAATGTTTTAAGATTAAACAAGGTAATTTAATTGAATAATATATTACTGTATTAAATTGTCTTGTATAATCATAAAATAAACACAAAAGAAAGAAGTTCAGACGATGAATATAGTGCAATGCATTTGATAAACATAACTAAACGTAAAATACATAATATATTTAGTTAGAAAAATGACATATAATACAATAAATTCGATGTTGAGTATTTTTAAATATCAATTAATTAATTATGTATGTTCATTCATGTATTTCTGAATTATGTTGTCAAGTCATTTTATTCTGATAATAACAAATAAATAAAATAAAATTTAAAATAAATATTTGCAATACTTTAACATATAAGCTATATAAACCATTGAACTAATTCAATCCGTGCAATGCACAGACACCTATACTAATTTGTATTAATTTTGAGTAAAATAATAACTAGTTTAGGTTATGTTAAAGTCGAAGTAAGTCTAATCAATTACGGGTTGCATCAATTATAAGTATGGTCAAAGAAAATTTCTAAGCCATTTTGAGTTAGATTTTTCATGTGTATCAAGTTAACGTCATTTTTAAGTTAATAACATGTCTAGTGCAAGTTAGAGTTCTTGTATCCTCCTTTTCGAGTTGATCTCAAGCATAAGTCATTCTTAGGTTGATGTTGGTCGGATCTCAAAGTAATTGAGGCTATGTAGTTCATAGTCAACATTGTATTAAATTAATTCGCTATTAGTTTTGTATTCATGTTGTGTCAGGTTAGTAGAAGGTTTAATCTAGGTTGTATGATTCAATCAGGTTTTGTCTATATCTCCGAGATAGTAGCCTAAAAACCAATTTTTATTTAAGTGGGATTGGGTGATAGGGACTCGTGTATAATTTATGACAATTTATGTTCCTTTTGTCGGTGATTGAATGGTGTGTTTATGATTGGTACACCAAAGGTGAGCTATTGTTATATGTTGAAGTTAATCCTAGCCCTAAAAGATTAAGATGAGTGAAGGTAAGGAGACTAACTCATTAGGTGCGCTTTTGGCCACCTCTAACCTAGTCGATTAGAAATTCTTAATTGGTCTTATGTTTGTATAGGATTATCCAATTTATCCTTGTTGCACTAGTGGTATAGTAGCCAATAAGCCAACCACTATTAGAATTCTCATATCATACCTATAAGGTGCTTAGGTGAGCATAAGTGTATGTTCGTAGTTTAGTTCTCCTTATTCAAATTCAGTAAATTATTTTATTTGAATTAGTGGTCATGAAAAGAGTTTAAAGCTGTGAAAAGCTACGACTCTAGTTCAAGACAACTAACATAAGCCCCTCTAAGCCTAGAAGTTGTGATGGTGTTAATGTTAATGGTGACTTGAGTGCATCAAATAAATTATATGCATTAGTGTGTGGAATCCTATGTAGGATTAAAGATGGTGATTAAGTGTGTAACTCAATATGGTGTTTAAGTGTGGTTCAATGCATAGTCATTAGTGTATTGATGGAGACTCTTAAACATGGATGTTAATTGGCATGTTAAATGATAGTTAATAAAGAAGGTTAAAGGGTAAAGAAGAGATTCTTGAACGAGGCATTGCATCAGAACAATCCAGAAGATTGCTAAACGCTGGTGCTCGAACGAGCAAGGAGAAGCTTGAACGAGCACATCAGTGAAACAAAGACAGTATCCCATGCTGGTAACTGCTCGAACGAGCATGATCAAGGCTCGAACGTGGAGCCTGCTCTTCTGCTTCAGAATTCTTTTTCAATAGATTTATGTACATGGGGGATGTTACATTGCCTTTAATTCTTAGCATTAAGTATGAAATTCTCATTAATTGTAATTAGTCCAATAAATAGGAAGCTCATATGCCATTAAAAATCATCCACAAAATACACCCAAAGCCAAACACTAACCTATATCTCTTCTCTATTTGTAATTCTGCATTTGAGAGTTCTTTGAACTCCTTTGATAATATAAGAGATACTACACATCGGAGGACGTAGCTTAACTTGGGTGAACCTCGTTAAATATTTTGTGTCGTTTTTATTGTATTATTTCTCCTACAAAAATCGATATCATTGATAGCGTAATTTGTTTGTCACAAGACTTCAAAAATTCGATCTTGGTGATATTAGAGATAGAAACACATTGTTTGATCTCTAATATAACATCGTTTTCAATTGGTATCAGAGCCAAGTTGTTATTATCGTGATTTAGAGGTTATTTTGGTGCAACATGGCTACAATGAAACTCGTTATTGAGAAGTTTGATAGGAGCGTAAATTTTGGCTTATGGCAAGTCAAAATGAAAGCAATTTTGATACAAAATGGAGCGCTTAAAGCACTTGATGGTGAGGAGAAGAAACACGAATGCATAAGTGAGGCGAGATGGGAAGAAATGGATGCAAAGGCTCTTTCCGCCATACAACTTTGTCTCTCCAATGAAGTTTCGAGAGAAGTTGTAAAGGAGGAAACTTCAAAACTCAAAAAGCATTTGGGAAAAGTTGGAATTACTCTATATGGAAAAGAGTGTTACCAATCAACTTTTATTAAAGATTCGTTTGTATGATCTCCGATTGCAAGAAGGGAAACCGATGAAACCGCACCTTGATGAATTTTACTCAATAATTATGGATTTGCAAAATATTGATGTAAAAGTGGAAGATGAGGATTTGGCTATTCTATTGTTAGTTTCACTATCGCCTTCATATAAGAATTTTAGGGAAACTTTGTTATATGGAAGAGACACATTGAGCAGCGAGGATGTTAGAAAGGCTTTGACACAAAAGGACCTCATTGACTCTTAATTTGCTCAAAAGGAGTCCAAAGATTCCAATGACGCTTTGTTTGTTAAGGAGTCGAGTAAGAAAAAAAAAGGGGCATGACTTGTAACTTTTGTAAGAAGAAAGGCCACCTCAAGAAAGATTGTTGGAAATTGAAAGCCAAATAATCCGATGAAAGCAAGTCCACAAAAGCTATCTTCGCCGAAGCTAGCTATGTTGAAAGTGAGGATTATGAAAGCAAGTCCACAAAAGCTAGCATGATCAAGGCTCGAACGAGCAGCCTGCTCTTCTGCTTCAGAATTCTTTTTCAGTTGATTTATGTACATGGAGATGTTACATTGCCTTTAATTTTTAGCATTAAGTCTGAAATTCTCATTAATTATAATTAGTCCTATAAATAGGAAGCTCATATGCCATTCAAAATCTTCCACAAAATACACCCCAAGCCAAACACTAGCCTATATCTTCCACAAAATTCTCATTGAACTCCTTTGATAATATAAGAGATACTATACATCGGAGGACGTAGCCTAAGTTGAGTGAACCTCGTTAAATCTTTTATGTCGTTTTTATTGCATTATTTTCTCTTACAAATATCGATATCATTAATAGCGTAATTTGTTTGTCACAACACTTCATACATTCGATCTTGGTGATATTAGAGATAGAAACACGTTGTTTGATCTCTAATATAGCATCGTTTTCAGATGGTGTATCAAGAAGACTTTTCATCGTTGATTTGAACCTTGCTTGGGTTCTTTGACCTCATCATTATCCTTAGATAGACTTGCCATTAACCCAATATTTGCATGTTCACTAATCGCTAAGGCTCCATTTATGTTAGTGTTCCCAAGCCCTACACCCTAGTTCTTATATCTTGATTGTTTAGTAGTGTTCATTTGTGTTTGTTATTGTCCATCCAATGACTACAATATAATTTGCTTTTCAGTGGGATATATTAGTGACAATTTAATTTAAATGTTGCTTTTTTAAATTTCTAATAGTACATATGGAGGATTTAGTGACAATTATTAGACCCTTTAGCAGCATAATAAAAAAATCACTCTAAAGCTTTTTGCGAAATAAGATCTAGTGACATTTCTCACAAATGCCACTATAGACTACAGTAACAATTACATATGCCACTAAAGACCAAATAAAGTGTCGCTAAATCACTTTATATTGGAACTTAAAATTAAAACTAATAATTATTACACTAAAAATATAAATCAATGGCATTTTTTTAATGCCACTAAATCCAATATCGCAAAAAGTTAAATTTATTGTAGTGTATTAAGCATTCCATAGTCGTTTCCCTTAGATAATTTCGCTAAATTAAATTAAAATCATCAATATGGAGACGAGTAGACGACCCGTACTTGCCGCTAATTGTATACTTGTATTTAGAAGTTATTTTTGTTTTATAAATATTTTTTGCATATAAAGGTTTTAGTGAAAATCACATCAAAAATGAAATATATAAAGAAATAAATGTGTTCTTTTTTCATATCGACGTGGGATAGTTTCATCTCTTATAAACTAAAACTTCTTTTGGCTTCTACTCACAAATTATCACTGTGGGACAATGCATAATATCCAATATTACTTTGATGGGTTTTGATAAAATGTAAAATCGATATTGAATAATTTTGTGCGAGAAAAATAAAAAGTATTTTCTCGAGTTTCATACTTTGTGGATAATATACAAGAATTATTTTAATTAAAGACTTAACATGAAAAATTTTCTTCAAAAAACATTACTTGGTCGAGTTTAGTTACTACCTCCTCCGTTTCGAATTACTCGCAACATTAAGAATATTGCACTATTTATTTATTATCTTTAGTTTGTGATAATGTTTAATCTATAGGTTAAAATATAGTCAAGTGCGATCTTGTTTGATTCGTCTCTATTTAATTTTTATAAGTTTTTATTATATATAATTTGAGATATTAAATTAAATTAATATATTAAATTGTGTGAAAAAGTAAATGTTGCAAGTAAATTGTAAGAAGAGTAGACTTGACGCAACTTGTATTCCAAAAAGGCAGCGTACTTTGTTCTGCAACTGTGTATACTGTACAGTATCTTACAATCTCAACAAAACCCTCCACTATTTTACTCCCACCGTTAAACCAACCTTTTCAATTTCGTCACTTCCATAACTCGACGCCATTAAACCTGAGAATTCGAACAATTGGCGCCAACATACAGAAATCCAAATCACAATACAACATACAGTAATGAATTCAATCTCTTTTTTTCTTATCCAAATTCTTAAACCCTAAGTTCTTATTTATGATTCAAATTTGCATATTTTCACATTTTTAACGGGAATTTCAGCAGTTTTTTGATACCAATTTGACAACTTTTTTGCGTGTTTTGCAGTTTCAGAGGGAATTTATATTGAAATGGCTACTTTAACGAGTTATAGGTTGTGCTTGAAGGACTCCACTACTTTCACTCTTTCGCGCCCTGCTTCGCCATCTATTTGTGACAGGTGAATTTATGAACTTTGGATTTTTGGTTTATAGGTGTTTATTGTTTGTGATTTTAATTGGAGATTGTTGCAAATTAATTGATGTAACATTGTTGATAGTGTGTTAAGGGGACTTTGTTGAGCTTTCCTTCTTAAAGTATTGCTGTATAAATCATCAATTATGAATTCGGAGTGATTTTGGGAGGAATTTAGTAATGAATCTTTTTTGAGCATTTGTGGTAGAAGCTGTAGGGACTATGGATGGGGTGTTTTCTGATTCTTTCTAATTGCCTTGTGCACCCTGTGTGGACATGGGGTGATGGGAATATATTTAGCTGGCTACAATTGGGATTATGTGTTGTATTTGGTATAGATGATCATAATGGACCTAGACAATCTTAGGAGACTCAGAAGTTTTCTTCTTTTCCCCGTGAGACTTTCCATTAGTTGTAGAAATGCATTAACCATGAATCTATGATCTCATTGGGGGTAATTAATCAATAGTCTGATGTAGCTTATGTAACCATTTGTTTCCAATTGTTGCTAACTGCTATTTTTTATTTAGAAGTTGGAAATGGGCCTTGTTGATTGTATGAATGACACTTTTTTGGCACTTGTAAGATGCATTGGGTGTCTTCGAGACATCCAATGCGCAATACATGCTTTCGAGGTTGTTAGTATTACAACAGTTGCTCTAGAAAATGAATGGCTTTCAACTTTTATAGTTTCCTTTATTGTGTTTACTTCATATGTGTTATAATGTAGTGTTTATACAACAGAAACACCAAATAAATAGTATGAAACTCTTGGTAGTTTTTACAATCTCAAACTTTGGGCCAAAACGTTTCATCACAAACAAAGAAGATTTCATTATATGTAATTGTATTGATACTTGCTTGAATCATCTTGAATGAAAATTGTTCATTGTATCAAGAATGAAACACATTGTGATTTCGAAGAAAAATCACAAAGAGATTTGGTTGGCAACGTAGACCGTGCACTTAAACTTTTTGAAAAGTAATATTTCTGCTTCAAATCGATATGGGTTTTTAACGATAAAACTTTTCTTTTAGATACAATTTATCCATACAAGATCTTGTTAATACAAGAAATCACTAGAATCTTGTACATAAAAATTATAATTATGAACATGATAAACAATTATTGAGATGTTTGTTTTCATATCTCTTGAGATCTTTGGAAGCATCTTTTGTCTAAATAATACTTTTTCCAGGATGTTTTACGCACTACCTAGCATTCCTATAGAGCGCTCAACTTGGTTTTAAAAAGCGCAAGGCGCACTAAGGCACAAAAGGTCCTTAGAGCCTAGGCGTAAAGTGTAGAGCTAAGTTGCAAGCTTTTTTTAGGCGAGATGCACTTTTATGCTAAAAAGCTTTAAAATTAATTTCAAAACATGTATAATATGTAATAAACATAACAAGATGCACTTTTATGCTAAAAAGCTTAAAAATTAATTTCAAAACATGTATAATACGTAATAAACATAACAATCATATTTTAGTATAACAAGCTTGTAAACATTCATTATTCTTGCGGTAAACAATACTTTAGCACATAACTATTACAATGAGAATATGAAGAATAGCCAAAGTTATTTACTACATCTGTTTTTTGTTTTTCTGAAAGAAGGAACAATTTCTTGAAATTCATATACAAGTAAATTTAGATTTTGAGTTTTATTTCTTTTACAAAAAAATAGCATAAGTTAATAACCTAGCGCATAAAGAAGGCGCATAAGGCGCGAAACACATCACAAGGTGCAAATCGAAGCACACTTTTAAAGTTAAGTCGCTTAATCGGGGCGAACCATTTGGCTCGGTTGAGTGCTAGAGAAATTTCGGCTTTTGAAACTTTGTTTCTTGTTTGATTCATTTGATAAGTCATACTTGGTCGAGCACGAGCCTTTCTATCACTTTTTGTGAACCTTTGGACATAATGAACTATCCCTATTCTAAAAATTCCAATAATATGAGGTTTATTTATTGAGTTGGATACTAAAATTCATTTTATGTGAACTTTTTGTCATCTTCTCCTCTTTCTTGCAGATCATATATCAGATGGAGGTCCCCTCGAGCTGCAGTGATCCCCAATTTCCATCTACCTATGCGTAGCAATGAAATTAAGAACAGGTAATACGTTCGGGGTCTAGTTTAGTTATTTTAATTTTCAGACTTCTTATGCTCATGCAAATCTTTAGTAAGGTAGACACTTACTTCAAAACCTTCAAGATATGTTTTGAATTTTTTAATAGTTCATGAATATGTTTTGGGATTTCAGGTCCACTCGACATGCACATGATGCTAGGTTAGGTTTTTGTGTTTGTTTATTTGTGAAGAAATATTGCCCCACACCTTCCCAAGTTGTTAGGATTTATTCTCTTCGCTTTATTTTTTTTAGTGGGAGATTCTACATGTTAACCCCCAATTATTGACTTTGATACATGGTAGACTTTTATTCACATGGTAATCTTTAGTATAATTGACTGTCATGACCTTATTTGACAAAAAACGTTAGTTGACCGTTAAATAACGTGTAGCTACATAAATACTCTCATGAACTCCTTTATTTCCTCCAACCATCATCATTAATCCATTTAAATTCCAATTTTTTTATATCTCCATTAGAAAGGCGTATGGATATTTACCGTGTGGTGCAAAATCAACATTAGTACAACTATACAAGAACTTTGTCCACCGAGTTCCATGTTTTGTCATTTTAATATTTCCCAATTTGGATGAAGAACCTTTGATTTTCATTATTGTTGTCAACAAAATAATAATAATAATAATAATAATAATAATAATAATAATAATAATAATAATAATAATAATAATAATAATAATAATTTCATTTAGTTTCTTAAAAGTCCATGTTATAGGTAGTTGATTACCATCACATCACCAATAATGAATATTATTTGAGACACTAAAATTAAGCTACAATGTTGCTGCTGACCACGTTCAATCATCATTACATGGTAGGTTATTTTGGCTATAAAAAATTTTAAGTTTACCATGATCGAAGCATAGGTCGCATTGAGGGCGAAAATTTTCCGTATTGATAGCGATAGCCGTTTCGTGACCGTTACTTATTGAAACCGTTTTTTTGCACTATGTATGGAAGAGAGCTTTGTAGGAGCTTGCTAATTGTAAACATCAGAGAGGCTAAACTTTGTCCTGAAACAAATTTAAAGATAGCCATGACACATATCTTGCTACATGTGAGTTGTTTTCTTCTATTCTTGAAAAAAAAAAACAGAAAATGAAGGGTGGTCAATTTTTTGGTGTCACATTTTTCTCAGGAATATAATATTCGAGCTAAATCTCTGCATCACTTTTCTCTTGATGTAAACTACAGTTAATTCAGAAAAAAAAAAAAACTACAGTTAACTTTGGAAAAGCAGTTGTTATATAAATATATAACAATTCTAGCTTGGGTATAATTTCAGGACAAATGTGGATGATATAAAATCCTTGAGGTTGATTACAGCCATTAAAACCCCTTATCTACCAGATGGAAGATTTGATCTTGAAGCTTATGATGCCTTGGTGAACATGCAGATCAATGGTGGTGTTGAAGCTGTTATTGTTGGTGGCACAACTGGTGAAGGACAACTTATGAGCTGGGATGAGCACATCATGCTTATTGGCCACACGGTGAACTGTTTTGGCAGTAGCATCAGAGTGATAGGGAACACCGGTAGCAACTCAACACGGGAAGCTATACATGCTACTGAACAGGGGTTTGCTGTTGGAATGCATGCAGCTCTTCACATCAATCCTTATTATGGAAAGACTTCATTGGAGGGTATGATTGCTCACTTTGAAAGTGTGCTTTCTATGGGACCAGCTATCATATACAATGTACCGTCAAGATCAAGTCAAGATATTCCGCCTCAGGTGATACATTCTCTAGCAAAAAAGGCCAACTTTGCTGGTGTCAAAGAATGTGTGGGTAATGAAAGAATTAAGCAGTACACAGATAACAAGATTGTGGTTTGGAGTGGGAATGATGACCAGTGTCATGATTCCAGGTGGTCATATGGGGCTACTGGGGTTATATCTGTTACTAGTAACTTGGTTCCTGGCTTGATTTGGCAACTCATGTTTGAGGGAGCCAATTTTTCTCTTAATGCCAAGCTTATGCCATTAATTGAGTGGCTTTTCCAGGAGCCAAATCCGATTGGTCTGAATACAGCTTTAGCTCAACTTGGAGTAGCAAGGCCAGTCTTTCGCCTTCCTTATGTACCTCTATCCCGAGAAAAGAGGATCGAATTTGTGCATCTAGTGAAGGAAATTGGACGGGAGAACTTTGTTGGTGACAAAGATATCCAAGTTCTTGATGACAATGATTTTATTTTGATTGGTCGGTATTAAGCTATATTGGATTAAGGCTTTGGCATTGGTACTAAGCTCTTTGATATTTGCCTTTTGTCCTTCAAGCTTGTTTTTCAGAGTTTATGATGTCTAAGATTATCCTGCAAGTTGTGTAACGAGATGTCTGAATCTTAGCAGTAAATGTCACGGTGTTGTTCTGAATGTTTGGTAGATTCATTTGATCTTGTTCTGTTTGCTTTACTGCTGTCCCCAGCATACAACGACATCTTCAACTTTGATTTATGAGTGTCAGATTTCCCCAATGCTTATAAGCAATGTTGCTAGGAATAAAGTGAGTTCTCTTGTTCTCTGCACTTATGTAATTTCTTTCTTATTTATGAGCTCTTAATTTATGTTCTTGAACTGCTTAAATTTATGCCAACACTAGTATTGGGCTTGAATTGAGAGTTTTGCCAAATTAATACTAGTAGATTAGCAGCTATGGAAAAGGTTTTATTTGTCAACTAATATTTGATAGTATAACTGATTGACAATTATAATTGATAATACATGATTTTTGACAAACTTGTATGGCAATCGTTTTTATTCAATCATGCATATCAGCGAAAACTTAAAGGGAACGCAGTATGTTGTTTCCTGTATCATGTTGCGCCTTCAAACTTCAGCTGGAGCTTAAAGTCTCGTCCTATTAGCTGCCTTAAATCTGAAATCTCCGACACAACAAAACCCTGCTGGTTTCTAAAACTCGATGTCACTCCCAACTCTGCAATCTTTGTTGCTTCTGCACCCATATAAGTTTTGATCTTTACTCTTCTTCTAAGACCCAGAATGGTTATTTTATCAATGACTCCTTTGTGACTCATAGCAAATCCTCTATGTGCAACACTTGATGTGATTGTCACACCATTTTTTCCTGATGTTGCTGAAAATTTAACCAAGCTCCATGTTTCTGAGTCTCCTCCCATGTTCATTTCAACTCCGTCATCCAAGAAAAGTTCTCCTGTGGTTGAAGTGTGGTCACTCATAACCACCAATAGATGGAACGGTGTGTTCCGTGCTGCGGTGGTTGTCATGGCTTCTCCTTGCATAGCCACAATATTACCTGAATATATCAGAGGAAACTGGGTTATGGCCACGGTATGGAACTATGGATATAATTATGTTTCCTTTTCGCTTGACTAGGGTTGATATTAGAGATCTTCATTGGGGTCATCAGGTTGCTTTCGTGTTAGGTGTTTCTGTTGGGCTTGAAATCGAGTTTTGTGTCCATCTTTTTTTTTTTACATAATTGTAAATCATTTTTGTAATCGGATCAAATCGGCTTCGATTACAAGATCGGGTAAATTACAGGTCATCGGGTCTATTTTAAGCACCTCTAGTTGATATAGAACACATCTGTAAAAATCAGATTTCAAATGAGCATTCATTACCTTCCTGGATGTGAACATTGATGTCATTCCATGATGCATTAAGATTAACGTAACTCCCTGAAGGCCGACTCACTGAAGACGAGTAGTTGAAAAGGTTGAACCAGTTTCCTCTAGGAAAGTATGCATTGACAGATTCTACCCCAGGTTGCAGAACAGGTGAAACCATGATTCCTCTGCCAACGAGGAACTGTGAGCTGATTCCATAGGTTGTGATATCGTCTGGAAAGGAGAAGAATAGAGGTCTTGCGATAGGGATCCCTCGCAGGTTTGCCTCATACATCAAAGTGTAGTAGTAGGGTAGGAGTCGATAGCGAAGTCCTAGCACTTTCCGAGCTGTAGTAGTGACAGATCCCCATAGATAGAGTTCCTGATTAGTAGTATCACGTGCCGAATGGTCCCTCGAAAATGGATAGAAGGCACCCAACTGTGTTAAACAAGCACATATTAGGCTAGTAAACAAGTTCGGCTTCAGCTTAAAATCGTTAAAACTGACCTGACTTGCTAGACTCGTAGATAACACGGACAACCCATCAAACACATAGCTCCAATCTTATTAGAGATTTACCTGTATCCATCGACGACAAAGCTCCTCTGTAGTATTTTCAGCAAAACCGCATATATCGGCTCCAATCATTGGCATCCCAAAGAGTCCGAAGTTCAACATAGTTGGAATCGAGTACTTTAAGTCATCCCATCTTGCAGCATTATCTCCAGTCCAATGTGCAGTATACTTCCCAGAGCCAGCAAACGTTGATCGGGACAGTATAAAGGGCCTTTTGTTGCTGGTTCTAACAAGTGCTTCATGGGTGGCTTTAGCTTCGAGAAACCCATATAGGTTATGAACATTGTAATCTGGTACATTGCCATAATGCATAGCGGTTGCTGGAATCGTCTTGCTGTTTATCGGTACTCGCCCTCCAGAATTGTTGATCTTATATGGCGGATCGTCTAGGCTAGACCCAGGAGTAGGCTCAGAAGTAATAAAATTCGAAGCTTCGTTCATGTCGATCCAAACACCATCAAAGGGAAGAATATTTCTAAATCTTTTAATTTCTTGTATCCAGAAATTTTGAGCTGCAGGGTCTAGAAAATCAGGGTAGTGAGTTGGTCCTGGCCAAACAGAACCTAGGTATGGTTTACCATCCCGCTTGATGAACACATTAGCTTGTATTCCCCTCACGAAAGTTCCATACGACTTATTTGTATTGATCCCTAGAATGAAGAACAAAACGATACTTAAGTTTGTCTGGTAAAAATAAGGTTTAATCAACAAATATACAAGGAAAACACTTGAGTGTCGGTAGCCACTAACCGGGATCGAGAATTGGAACGTATCTTTGGCCGTTACTATGGAGTTTGTTAAGAAATTGCTGCATATTTTTTCGAGGGAAATTAACAGGATCTAGAGTGAAATCTTTGAAGGCATCCATGTAATCAATATCAGTCCACATTACATCTAAAGGAATCCTCATTTTTGCATAGCCATCTACCACAGACTGGACCTCCTTGACATTACGGTAACCCCAACGACATTGATGAAAACCTGAAATATATAATAGTTATGATAGGTAGTGACATAATATAGACAAAACGTAGACTTTGGCGGGAAATAAAATTTTAGCAGCCAGTCAATCTCCTAAAAGATCATCTTTTTGAGAGACGTCTCATAGGCCCAACCCGTTAAAGTTTACTAAAAGTAAAAGATAATAGTGGGCTGATTGAATTAAGGATGGTCTCTCAAAGAGACCATATCTCATAAAATTTGTCAATTTTTGTGACCCTAAATCGTAAATTTGGTTTATTTGAGAATTTCTTTTAGTTAAAATATCGCCATTATAAGTACTATAGCAATATCAAAGAAATTATGATTTCTATTGTGTTAATCTTAGTAGTATACTTGTAAGAATGAGCAACTAACAAATTTAAATGACAAATTCTGTTTTATGGCAGTCTCACCGTGAGACAGCTTAATATGGGCAAGCTTATTTTTAATTTCTTAAAATTTAATGAAATTTTTTTTTTATTTAGTTAACTGCTATGTAAGTTTAATTTTAGGCTGCTTGTATGGGTCCGTCTCATGGTGAGATGGTCTCATATAAGATTTGCTGAATTTAAATAATCTGATTTCATGGTGAGATGGTCTCATATAAGATTTGCTGAATTTAAATAATCTGATTACCAAAGGCCCAATAAGGCATTGGAGCGGGGCGGCCGATGAGCTTTGTATATTGATCCACAACTTGTGCAGGTGTTGGTCCGGAGAAGATGTAGAGGTCTATAATACCTCCAATCACCTTGTAAGTAATTCTATCACCAGTATACTCTACATCCATCCCATTGCTATTCATTAGAAACACCCCATGGGTGGATCCTGCCTCCGGTGCAGACCGAACATCCATGTAAAACGGGTGAGACCCATATAAGTTAAGGTCCCTATTGAAACTAGCAATGTCGGCATTCCATAGAGTAAGGACTTGGTTATGCGCCAATTGGAAATCAGGCTTGGAATGCTCACCGAGCCCATATAAGTGGGCGTCTTGAGGTGGAAGAGAGGAGGAGAGGTGGAGGTATTGGTCCTTGAAAACGAAAAAAGTGTTGGGATCTGATGTAGGAGTGGTATCGAAGAGGACGTCATGAGTGGATTTACGAGAGACGTAAAAGCCGAAGGGAGAAGTATGGGAGAGAGTGAAGGTTAGGTCGGAGTTAGGGTGGGATAGGATTGTGGTGGTTGGTTCGTTATGTCGCTGTGGATTAGAAAGATGTTTGAGGGAGGCAAGTGGTGAAGCAAATGGTGGAGGAGGTGGACGAGGGATGACTTCATTGGGGATTTCCCACCGACGATTCTTTGCATCCGTGATTCGGATCCTTAAGGTATCATCTTTGTCGTAGCTACATGATAGTTATAAGGAAGTTAGCTATAATATGCAAATAGAAAAAGGGTAGAAACAAAATAGATGTATAACTTATAAGTACCTAGCTGTGAGGCTAAGAAGCTGAATATCAGGACCGTAAACATTAGAGTTTTGAATAAGCTGCAGCGAAGCAGACAAGATGTAGTTAACAACTTTGGTATTCTTAACCTCGTACCCATAACCTATCGCTTCTTGGTTATCATTTATTGACATCGTTGAACCTATCACCGTGCAAAACACTAGTAACACCACCACTAGTGTCGAGAAACTAAATCGCGATGATTTAGATAGTCCCATGTATAAAAATCTTGCTGCGAAAATGATAAGTAGCTAAGTTAGAGCCTTGCTACTTCTTATCTACTTATCAAAAAATGTGAAAGCATTTTGGTTTTGAAAACAAGGTATACTACGAAGTATTTATACAAACTACAAGTGAGTTTTATATATGAGTTGAATGCATAGCGCAAATTGTAAATGTGGTCGCAATCGTGTGATAATGACGGTGATGTAGTAACAAGAGAGATGAACTTGTCAAACTGTTAGTTATTAGCTGAAATTATAAGATTTTTCGTTTACGTTCTAAGACACAACGTTTTATACGTTATAACTTATAGTCACTCTGTTTCGTAAATTTTGTTTCAACTTTTCTTAAAAGCTATCACATTGAAAGTTAAAATGTTACGAATTTTATGAGATATTGTGGATAATGTCTAGCAAATTGGCTCAATGATTAGCCGAAGAGAAGGAAGGGATTGTGCGACGTTCCATCACTGATTACCTAAATGCCAAGAATTGGCTCTGTTTTCAAGTTTAAGTATGTAACAAAATTCATTATCTCTTAGGCCAAAATATTTAAGATATAAATATTAACAATGAAATGTTTCCTCAGCGTATATGGGCTCATTTTGGAATGATTGTAAAGACAAAATATATTTTTTCCATTAATACTCTATTCGATAGGTTGATATTAGTAATTTAACCTTTCATCCATTCGCGGTAAATAATTTTATTTTTGGATTATTTTTTAATAATGCAATTTTTGTCCTTAATTTGCTATCAGCGTACCCTTTTATTTTATAGTTATCCAATCTTTGCTCTTAATTTGCGATCGTCATACCTTATTAGTATGCTGATAGCAAACTAAAGACAAATATTAAATTATTAAAAAATAATTTAAAGTTGAGCGGATGGTGAATGATTGGATTATTAATTTCAATTTTTTCATTTTTTTTATTTTTGTCCATCACATATACTTATTTTTTTATTATTAGCCATGACACTTATTCTTTGATTTCAGTTGACTTGTTTAACTTATTTTTTATTTCATACATAAATTTCTACCACTTTTTCATAAAACATACTTTTTTATCCCATTTCTTTAAAATCACCCACATTGTACTTGTAAACCTTGTGAAACAAAAAGTGTATGTAAGTTTCCAATGGTTCGCACATAGAAGAGGTAATTCTAATTTATGGGTTACCTCGATGATTTTTCTTTTTACCTTTATAGAAATTTGATTTTCTCTACCTGCGAATACCTTTACCTCTAGCCTCTATGAATTTCTAACCTATCCCAAATGTAAAAGTGTTAGATTAATTTTGGTCCCCTTCACCACAAAACGGTCCAAAACACCAAACCCAAGAAAAAGGGTGAAGATATTAGTTAAGAACTCACAAACCCAACTTTATTAAAAGTTCTTAGAATAGTCCCAAAACCGCCCACTTAAAATTGGACCATGGACCTATCCTTGATAAGTCATTTATGTGGATCCGAGGGACTATCACTACTTGAACATCCAATTCACACGATAAACTCCTTTAAAAACACTTTTTGAAGGAAAATTCCACATAATAGCATTCAGTTTTCATAAAACGTTAGTAATAATACTTTTGTAAGATTTTTCTACATGATAGCATCTAATTTATTCACTATCTAACTGTCGTAGCATTTTCCGTTAAATTCTTATTAATTTCTATTTAATTCATCATATTGTAAGATTTTTTCACATGGTAGCATTCTATTTTTGCTCTCAAATATTTAATTCACCGATTAATTTATCAACGCCTTTAAATGTTATAACAATTTTATTTTCATTCAAATTAATAGCATTATAAAGTTTAAAAGATGTATTACAAACACTAATAAATAATTCAAAAAAGCATTTAATAAGCTCAAAAGGTGAATTTCATAAGTTCAAAAGGTGCATTCCAAGCACTAAACATATCCACTTAATTATAAAGGTGCATTCCAAGCACTAAACATATCCACTTAATTATTACAACATTTAAGGACGTTCATAAATTAATTGGTGACTTAAATGATAAAATAGTGAATTAAACATTTGAGAGCAAAAACTGGACGCTACCATGTGGAAAAATCTTACAAAATGATGAATTAAACGGAAATTAACAAGAATTTAACGAAAAATGCTGCGGCAGTTAGATAGTACATAAACTGGATGTTACCATGTGGAAAAATTTTATAAAAGTGCTACGCTATCATGTGGAATTTCCTTTTTAAAAATACCTTTAAACATTGTTTTTAGAAAACTATACTTGTAACAAAATATTTTCAAAAATATGTTACATACATAATACATAAGTTAAATTTAACTGTTTAATCTGCCAACAATTTGAATAACAACATAGTAACATGAATATTTAAAATAAAATGCTCCGTTAAAATCGATGATTTCGTTATCAAAACATAGTAGTAAAGTGAAGAAAATACTTCATTGATACCGAAAATTTTAACCTCATGGTCGTTACTCATACATAATAATCTCTCTCGCATCTTCTTATAAAATTTGCAACAATCATGTAAGAGTTTTTTTAGATTGTTATAAACTCAAAACTAAAGGAATTTCTCGGTTTTCTACCAAGTTATGCAACTACAATAGTATTATGTATGTAGGATACTAACCTCAAGTATCCGCAGGGTATTCGACAGTCGACACCCTTTTAGAAATCACACTGCTGGATATTGCTATGTTTTCTCTACCTACCCATCATATATATATATATATATATATATATATATATATATATATATATATATATATATATATATAAGATTTTTAGAAGATAAAAAGTTTTCTGATTAATTACCTATTTCCAAGTAAAATAAAACATCATTTAGTAATATATCAGATTTTTTTAAAATAAATTAAGGTTCATCAATGGTGAAAAACAGTGATGTTGAAGATAACAATTATGGCAAATTTTTATGATTTGGGGTTAAAATAATATATAACATAATACATTTAGAGTTATAACAGATTATATTTGTGGTTATAACATAATATATTTGAAATTAAAACTTAATATATTTGAGGTTTTATAACATAATATATTTGCTTGTATTATTATAGTATCAATTTTGTAGTATTATATTACAAATATATACTGTTATAAACCCAAATCTATTACGTTATAACTGCAATTATATATTTTTTTATAAACCCAACTATAGTATGTTATAACTCCAAATATATTATGGTTATAACCCCAAATATATTATATTGTAATTACAAATATATTATGTTATAATTCCCAATATATTATGTTATAACCACAATTGTTTTTATTAATTTCCCCAAATAGTAGACATTGTTGTCTTCTTTAACATCACTATTTACACCATTGATAAAACTTAATTTTAAAAAAATCAGAAAATTGTAAATCCAACTAATATATAACACAATTAACCCAAAAAAAAATGAAAATAAAAGCTTTAAAAACGAAAATAATAAAGTATAAATACTTATTGAAATTTAAAAATTGAGTTGACCCAAACTTAAGAAGTCTTTTGTTAAAACGGTCTCAAGTAATAATTTGTGATATATATATATATAAAGATAAAAAGAATTAAAAAGAACCATGCAAGGTGATATTTGGTGCGAAAATATAAGATAATACAGATTATTGTATGAGACGGTTTTAATGTGAATGTGTCTTATACCCGTGTTAAATAACTTAATAATACAAAATTTTTAAATGTAAACATTTTGTTATAAGATCATCTCATAAAAAACTGTTTCTAATAAGAGTAGTTGATAAGCTATTCTAAAGTAGCCCGTGGTATTGACATAACAGGTGTAGTGTGCTAAATTGGTATAGAAAAAGGTATGAAGGTGCAAAGAATTGGCTTCTTTTGGAAATCATATCTCTAATGGATTGCATGGAACGTGTAATTAAAGATGAGGCATTAAAGCACCTTTGTCACTAACGTTTTGCTTTTAAAAAATATCACATTTTCAGTTCTGAATTTGTAATCTTTATAAATACGGGATTTTTCGTGCTTATTTTTTAGTTGTTGTTAAATGGTGACTCAAACTTGCAAGCACCATTGGAAGGAGATGAGTACGGGTCAGAGGGACCTCCGCGGGGCGTGGAGAATGTTCTGATCAAGTCCGCGGGGCGCGGAGCTGCTTCTGCCTCCGCTCTGCGGCTCGCGTAGTTTTACACGGGTCGCGCAATTGGAGTTTCTTTTCACGAGAAACGTTTTTTGGGACGATTACCTTTATTTGTGGTCGGTTATTTGTGGTTACTTGGTCCCTGAAACTGTCTTTCAAGTGGTTTTATTATAAATACACCATCTTGTTAGCACTAGGGATGTATGATTCACAAATTGTAAGAGATCACAAGAGAGCCATAGTAGTTTGTGAGCGTGATTGTAATTCATCTTGTATTCTTTGCGATCATAGTGAAATTATTTGTTCTCGGTGCCGGTGGACGTAGCTATCACATTGATAGTGAACCACGTTAAATTTCTGGTGTCATTTTCTTATTGTTTGCATTGAATTTCTTGTTGTTTCATTGTTGTTCATCGACCTTGCTTCCGCTGTCGCACAACATTAATTTTGTTGTTTTTTATTAATTTTTTATTATCAGGTAGACTGAGAAAATGAAAAATTACGTGAAAATTAAATTTAAAATCTTACTTAAAAAAAAATAATGCTTACTTCAAATGAGACAAGATCTCAATTCTCATCATATTATGTTTTTATAAATGATTCTCTCCCGATTATATTAAAATTGCTTGTGACAATTTTATTCTAAAAATTTCCATAAAAAGTAGGACTATTTATAGGTGATGAGGAAGTAGTATTAGTTGAGCTAGAGTTATTTCTAGCAAACTCGAAGATAGGGAAGAGTATGATTGTATGATTATATCATTAATGATGTACTTAATTTTGGTACAATCCTTTAAAATTACAAACTTATGATGTACTCATTTTTAAGTTCCTTTGAGAGACTTGCTTCAAGATTTAATTCTCAAAGGGTAGTGATCAAACTCTATAATGGGTGCTCAGGTAGTGTGCTTAGGAAAAGGGGTGTTCTAAATGGGATATCGAATCTGAAAATTTGGTTGATCTTGGAAAACTAGTTTCTAATTTATTTATTTTTTTTCCGTTTTTTACAAACCAACATACATTTAGCCCATTTTTTTTTAATCAAAATTATTTTGTTATACTCCCTTCCTTTCTTAAAGAAATTCCCACATGTCATTTTGAGATGTTTTAATTGTTGTTCCCATAAGAAATCTTTCTATTTATATCATAAATTTTTAACAAAAATAACTGTATTCATCCTCATTTTAATAATTTAATAATGTTTATGGTCTCCATATATCTTTACTAACTTCATTTGAACATTTTATATTCTTTATGGTTCCCACTAACTTTATAAAAATATTTTTTTTATTAGTTGTGGTTTATTTTTCCATTAACTTTCATTGAGTATTTATTAATGTTTATGATTCCCACTTTTTCTCCATCAAATTTATTATTTAATAAAATAATATACCCACTATCTTAAAGTACTATTCTTCTTAGTTCCTTTGAATATTCCTGGTGGGAATTTTATTAAGAAACGGAGGAACTAGTATGAAAAAAAATCATAATGAAAATATAATTGGGTATTTAAAAGCCTAAATTAATTAATAATTGATAAGTTATGCAACATAATTATAGATGAAGTTTACAAATATTAATATGTTCAACGCCTAAATTTAGTTTTTTGTTTTGTTAAAGTCACAATTCAAAACCTATTTAAACTAAATATATCCAATCCGAATTATTTCATTTCAAAAATTAAATACCGAATATTTTGGATATGATAATAATACACATCCCTATTTGAGGTTAAGTAAATCCAATTAACTTTGCTAGGGAAATAAAATGAGTATTATATGAGTATTTAGCACGCTAAGTGTATGAGTTGTGTTTAGGTGGTGTGCTTAGTAGTTGGACTAATTTCAAATAACTTTCCAAGGGTCTGAGGTGTTTGACACGCTAAGATGTGACGAAGTAACTTGTGAGTTTGTCTAAGGTTAGGGGTAATGGTTAATAGTGATTGTAAAAAGCTAGAGAACACTCATCGGTTACTTTTTATTCCATGGTAGACCGGGGGAGAAGTAGATTAGGTGAGAATCCATAATACTATAACCTTTTACAAAAATCAGTACTTATTTACTAATTAAGATAAGACTTGATTCTTCACTTATTCGTTACTTAAAAATCTATCTCGTTAAATTTGTCTTATTTGACTATTTTTTTTAGAGCTTTTGAGTCAAATAAGATAAGTTTTAAGGAACGAAAAAAAGCACTTAAAATGCTCTCACATAAAAAACACAATGTAGCAAATTCGAAGAAACCTACCAAATATTAATTTGACATCTAGTGGTTTATAAGTCTATTAGTGATTTTTTGTCTTTCTATCATATTACCAGTTTACAACATCTTAAATCAAAATAATATGGGGCAAACTATATGAGCCAAAACAAATATATGTGAGACCATTACTAACAAAAGTAGGAGTGGAGTAAATACTTTCGAGGCCCTGTTTATTTTTCATTTAATTCTAAAATTGAGGCCTTCATAATAAAAAAAAAAGATTTTTTGAACTAAAATAAAAATTCAACACAATTTTAATTTCTTAAACTTAAATTAAGTAGTTAAAAATTAAACTTTCTTCTCTAATGTTTAAATGGAAGAGAAAAAAATAGTAATAGATTGATGACTTATAACAAAAAGAGTAAAAGTTTGAATGGTTGAAAAATTTAAAAATAAATTGTTGATTATTTTTATAGATTAAGTTAGTGATAATTGATGTTTGATTAATGTGTAACATTAATCTACTAAAATTTTTCCCCTAATGTTAATGAGGTAAGAAAAAATATTTGTATTGTAAGGAATTGTTTTGGAAAGAGATAAAAAATTAAATCAATAGGTTTTGAACGTATGACCATTGATATACTCCCTCCTATTCAGCTGAACTGTCCCATTTGACTTTTCACACTTGCCGAGGCAACATTTTAACTCTTAATATCTCAAATTATGCTTAATTAAAAATTATAAAAAGTTGATATTAATAATCCTTGTATTGAGACGAATCAAACAAGATCCCATATGACTATGTTTTAACTTATAGATTAAGAGTAAAATACAAATTAAGAGTGATAAGTGAATAGTGCCAAAAAAAAATGGGACAATTCAGCTGAATAGGAGGTAGTATTAAGTAAAACTCTTACCAACAACTTATGTTATACTCTCTCCAATTCAGCACTAACGTCATTTACTTTATGCATTCTATCCAATGCACTTATTCAATCCTTAATATCTCTAATTGTGCATTATTAAAAATTATGGAAAATTGATATAAATAATTCTTGCATTGAGACGAATCAAACAAGATCCCACATGACTATGTTTTAACTTGTAGATTAATAATAAAATACAAATTAAGAGTAAGAGATAAATAGTGTCCAAAAAGCAAATGGAACGTTAGTGCTGAATTGGAGAGAGTATATTCTAATATAATTTTTTAAAATGAGGCCCTTTAAGTTCGGGGCCCCGTACGGTGGGGCCCTATATGATTGGACACCTCGCACGGTCCCAAAAGTTATAATTAATTTAACTCTATTCAACATACCACTAAAAAAATTAATTCCAATGATCATCCACATATATGATCCTTTATACTTTCCTACCTGTTCTCATATAATCATGCAAATCCTAATTATTCTCGTCATTCTTTTGACCAGTTATTTAGGTCATTTTCGACTTTTCTCTTCCTCTTTTAAACTCTCTAAAGTTTCAATCTTTCAGTTTTCTAAATGGTATATTTTTTTATCTTATTTGCATATGATCACCAAACTAAACTAAGGTAAACATTCTTCTCTCATTTTATTTACATATTATTTGAGGCTTCGATTTTCTTCCTAGTTACGTCTTCATTTCAAATTGTATACTTCAGGGTATGTTGACTCATCTATTATACGTAATACATGCATCTTAATCAGTCTCATATTAAAAAAATATTTAAATAAAGTTAGTTGAAAACATATAAAGACCTAATCATTAATATTAAAATATTATAATAAAGCTAGTGGAAAATATGCGAGGACAATAAATATTAATAAAATATTAGAATTATGTTTAAATTTTGTGATATAAATATAAGAACTTTTTAGGAGAACAACAAACAAAACAAATTCAAACTGAAAAATAAAAACATCATTAAGAAACGGAGAGAGTAAATAACTGCAGTGTCACTCCTTCAAAACTTGACCTCCAAGTTAAATGGTCGTCCAATAGGTAGCTTCAAATTGGAAATTTCTGATACAATAAACTTCCTTTGATAGTCAAATATTGAACTGATTCCCTTTGTGTGAACCTTTATACTTGATGATCTCCCAACATGTCCTTGAACTGTATGACCCTTTATTTTTTTCACTGTTTTTGTTAGTCCTAAAATGGTTATTTTATTAATAGTCCATTTCTGATTCAGAGCAAATGTTCCATTTTCGACCGTCCATGATATTATTAAACTCTTTGACTTGAAACTTGCTGAAAATTTGACCATTGTCCATGTTTTAGTCTGGATCTGAACGCCGTCATCTAAGAAAAGTTCACCGGTAGAAGTACCATTACTGCTCATTACTATTAGCAGATGGTATGGTGTGTTTCTTGCTGATTTTGTTGTCATGGCTTCTCCATGCATTGCCAAAATATTACCTAATAATAGTTAAACATCACAAATTCTTAAATGAAATGGTCTCACGGTAAGATTTGTTTTATTGAACTGATCGAATATATATTTATTGTCGTAAAGTGATTACTTATAACTTTAAAGACATCACTCACAGTTTTAAAATTGTTACTTTTTTTAGCCTAAGACTAATCTTATAGTGATCATTTATGATCTTAAAATAATTAACTAGAGATATGAATTAATGATATACGGTCTTATATAAGACTTGGTGAATAAGTATAGAGAAATCAAGTATTAATAAAGATATTCTAGATCTGATTGGAATAAGTTGCTATACATGCATAGTAAATTTTATTCATCAATTGATAATGTTTTATCTTTTACGGTCTGTTTGATAATCGGTACTAAATGATAGATATGTTAATGGAAAGTTGGTGTAATTTCAGTAGAAATAGGTAAATCTATTTTTAGCAAATATAATTAATATGTGGATTTATTTAAAATTAAACAATTTATAAATTTATTTTCAGCAGATCAAGTACATGTTAGTTCATTATTGACAATTTCCCAAACTAAAAATAGGTTGCAACTTGCAAATTAAACTTGCTATCATTATCATACCCAGTGTATTCCGCTCATAGGAAACGATGATCAGGGTATGAAAAGGGAAAAAAGGCGGCAATTCATACCTATAAAAGAGAGCGCAGCCAAAGAGTTTCTCAACTCGATAAAATTAAACTTGCTATAATTGGTATAATTACCTTCAAGGATGTGAACATTGATATGATCAGGGGGTGCATCAAGAGTAACATAAGCTCCTCTAGATATCACTGAATTGGAGTAATTAAACATGTCGAACCACTTTCCTTGAGGGAAGTATGCATTGATAGATACTTCACCAGGGTTCAGAACAGGTGAAACCATCAGTCCTTTGCCTATAACAAATTGTGAGCTGATTCCGTAAGTTGTGGTGTCTTCCGGGAATGTAAAGAACAAGGGTCGTGCAATCGGGGTTCCTCGCAGATTCGACTCGTACATTAATGTGTAGAAGTAAGGAAGAAGTTTGTAACGAAGGCCGAGCACTTTTCTTGCTGATGCAGCTACTGATTCCCATAAATAGAGTTCTTGATGAATTGTAGACTTTTCTGAATGGTCTCTTGAGAAGGGATAGAATGCACCCAACTGCAATCAGTCAGCACAAAGTAAGTGAATTCTGTCCAGGAACCAACTCAATTAACAACTTAAGTTGATGGTTAAGGTCTAGGATATATTATATACTCTAACGTGGCCACTCATATGAGATATCAGAAGTGGCATACCATATGAGAGCATTTTGGGTTAGAAGTATGTGGATAAAGCACATGTCGGCCTCTTCATACTTGACACTAAATATTCCACTTCTGATATCTCATATGGAACTCAAACCCTTGATCTCTTGTCACGCTGGCTTCTGATACTATGTCAAAAACCAACTCAACTAAAAGCTTAAGCTGATAATTAAGGTACTAATGGTTGAGAGGTCGAAGTCTGATCATAAGATCAAGGGATTAAGCACCCTGAGTTACCTGTATCCATCGACGACAAAGCTCCTCTGTTGTGTCCTCACCAAACCCACAAATATCAGCACCAACCATAGGGATTCCAAACAGTCCAAAGTTCAATATAGCAGGAATAGAATACTCTAAATCAATCCATTCTGCAGCATTATCACCAGTCCAATGTGCAGCATACCTCCCAGACCCAACAAATGTAGACCTAGTAAGTACAAATGGCCTTTCTTTTGTGACTGAAACAAGTGCATCATGGGTAGCCCTAGATTCAAGGTATCCATACATGTTATGAACATTGTATTCTGTTATATTTCCATAATGCAAAGCTGTTGCAGGCATTGTTCTTGCCAGAAAAGGTCTATGATCCCCTGAATCATTGATCTTGTAAGGTGGGTTGTCGAGGGATGATCCTGATGTCGGTTCTGATGTTATAGAGTTTGATACTTCGTTCATGTCGATCCATAAGCCATCAAAGGGCAAAAGATCTCGAAATCTTTTGATCTCATCAGTCCAAAAGGTTTGCGTAGCGGGTTTTAGGAAGTCGGGGAAGTACACAGGTCCTGGCCAACTGGAACCTAGGTATGGTATGCCATCGCGCTTGATGAAGATATCAGATTGCATTCCTCTAATGAGAGTTCCATATGAATTGGTTGTACTTATACCTGTGTTGAAGAACAAACCAAAGCAAAGTTTAGTAGACATGAATGACTGATTATAAAGTCTAACAGAGTAAGGTTGCGTATATCTAACCTCTCAAACCCTGTCTAAGTAAGAGCTACTTAATGACACTGACGTAATGAAATGTATCTCTTTTTGGGTGTTGAATAACCAATTCACCAATTAATGACACTTATTCTAATGCAATGAAGTGACTCCTACATTGGCTTTTGTTAAAGAATCAACTCAACCAAAAGCTTAAGCTGATGGTGGTTGAGGCCTTATGATATGTTATATAATCTAACACGCCCCTCACACGAGAGCCCGTTGGGATAGAATTGTGTATCCTACACATACCCTTCTCATACACGGGACTAAATATTTTACTTTAAATGAGGGGTGGTTGAAATTCGAACCTGTGAACTCTTGTCACGTTGGCTTTTGATACCATGTCAAGAAACCAACTCAACCAAAAGTTTAAGCTGATGGTTGAGGCCCCACAATATGTTATATACTCTTAGAGCTTCTACCTAGCGCAGTTTGAGGGGTCGGATGCTTACAACCATACTTTGACATATACCGCTCAAACGAGCACTTGCCAATGTGCTCAAACGAGCGCTTGCTTACGAGCTCTCTGTTTGCTTTGTTTCATTAAATACTTGCCAAATGTTTTAAAGAAGTTTAAACATTAAATTGTAATACTCAATTGTCCCACTATATACCTAACACATGAAAAATGTCCAAACTGACTCTAAATGTTCCAACAATAGTCAACTAATAATTATGAATGTAGTGTATCAAATCATACCAGGATCAATGATGATTACATATTTCTGTCCATTAGTGTGAAGTTTTGTAACAAAATGCTGCACTTTTTCAAGAGGAAAATTAAGAGGATCAAGAGTGAAATCCTTATATGCATCCATATAATCAATATCAGTCCACATTACTTCCAAAGGGATTTTAGCTTCTGCATATCTATCCACCACCGTTTCTACTTCATTTATATCATGATAACCAAAACGACATTGATGAAAACCTGCAACATTATAACACAACAACCATTCTCTATTGTCAATTGTGTATGCTTCCATTTACTTACTTGCATTCAATTCATTTCCTTTTTTAACACGAAGTATACACATTGGGGATTGGCATGACCACGTCGTTCAATCTTGTAGTCCACACTTGCGGCCAATTATTTAGTTCGGCTCTTGCAAATTTTTTGATTATATAGGATTGAATATTGTTACAAAAGTAGTAAAGTTGGTGGTTTAGTGGTAATTAAGTGTTGGTATTGCATGGGGTTAGAGGTTTCAGTTTTCTTAGCAACACTAAAAAAAATTTGGCGTCAGTTTATGTCATTCGCCAAAAACGTTGTTGCTAAAAGTCAAACAATGCTAAACCCTTTGCCATAACTGGCGACAGTGACATGTTTCTTTCGCCATCACATTGTCATTGTCGTCACATGTACTTTTTTCATTCAGCTTTAATTTTTAAGACACATCTATAATCAAGTCTATAGCCAACCAATTGGCTATAGACATATCTATAGCCAAATCTGTATCCAACATTGTATTCTATTTTTAAAAAGTTGCAACAAACATGTGTTTCCCTCACCATATTGTTGCCAACTTTATGACATTAGTTTTTAACGGTCGCTAAACTTATATTTTTGTGGTGCAAATAATTTTAATTTATATATTCTGTTCCTTTTATTTTTATTTTTTTATTTGACTTGTGATTCTACATTACAATTATAAGCTTAAGTAATTAGTTTTTAGTTTTAAAAAGTTATATATTCAATAAATTAATCTATATAATATAATATTTATACTAATAAATTTAGGTATCGCAAAAATTTCTAGTATTGAATATAAATTTTTGAAGAAAGAAAGATTACCAAAAGCCCAATAAGGCATCATAGTTGGACGGCCAATGAGCTGAGTATACTGATCGATAACCGCCACAGGCGTGGGCCCACCAAATACATAAAGATCAATAATACCACCAATAACCCTGTATGTAATTCGATCACCTGTATACTCAACATCCATTCCATTACTATTCAACAGCAATACTCCATGAGTGGACCCTACCACCGGCGAGGACCGTACATCCATGTAAAATGGGTGGGACCCATACAAGTTAACATCCTTAGCTGCGCTACTAATGTCGGCATTCCAAAGCGTAAAGGACTGGTTATGGGCCAGTTGGAAGGTGGGCTTGGTGTGCTCTCCAAGCCCATAGAGGTGAGCCCGATGGCCCGGAAGGGAGGAGGAGAGGTGGAGGTATTGATCCTTGAAGATAAGGAAGGTGGTGGGGTTAGACGGATCGGGTCGGGTGTCGAAGAGGAGGTCATTGGTGGATTTGCGAGTGATGGAGAAGCCAAAAGGAGTGGTGGTAAAAAGAGTGAAAATGAGGTCAGATTGAGGGCGTGTGAGTATGATTGATTTGAATTTGGTTTTTGAATGTGGGTCCCAATGGTGTTGGTGGGAGGTTGGTGGTTTTGGTGGTGGTTTTCGAGGGAGGACGTTGTTGGGAATTTCCCATCGAGGGCGGTCGGCATCAGTGATTCGGATTCTCAGGCGATCGTCTTCCTCCAAGCTGTGTTGAAGTAAGATTTATTACAAATTAGCTCAGTTGATTAAAACCTTGTTATGAAAATTATACTCCCTCCGAATCAATTTAGATGTCCCGTTTGCTTGGGCACGGTTATTAAGGATTGTGTGGAGTCCATTAAAAAGGGTAAGTAGTAAAGGGTAAGTAGTAAAGGGTAAGTAGAAAAGGGTAAGTAATGAAAAAGGGTAGTTGGGTAAGTAAGGTACATGGGGGTATATTCGTAATTACTTGTGTGAACTAAGGATATTTAGGTAAAAATAGATTGACAAAAATAGAAATGAGACAACTAAAAAGACTTTGTCAAATAAGGAAATGGGACAACTAAATTGGTTCGGAGGGAGTATTAGGTTGCCACTTATTCTACTTATTAATTCTAGTCAATGTAGTTAGTTTTTAGATTGTAAAACGTATTTTATAAATGTGCTAAATAGTTTAATTAGTACAAATTACATAAAAAATCAGATATAAATTTTTTATTTTGGAGTTATTTTGCTATGAAACGATTTCTTATAAGAGCAACTGATTATAATATTATAATGTTTTTATGGAATAGATAAGTGAATATATATATATATATATATATATATATATATATATATATATATATATATATATATATATATATATATATATATATATATAAATGCAAATGCTAGTGTATGGACAGAAAAAAGTACCCACAATTATTTACATAAAATTCTATTGGCTTAAAAAATGAATGGATATTATTTAACAAGAATAATAATATAGTCTAGGATTAGGAAAGTCTTTAGAAACTAAAATAACAAAGACAATACCATAAGCTTATTTATCAATTGATTATCTTAAAATCTTAAGTGACTATTTTAAAGTTATTAGTAATTAATTTATGATAGAAGTTTTGGGCACATGCGGAATTTGTAGTTGTATCTAAATAAATATTGTATTATATTAACTGAATATTTAGTTACATCATAAATTGTACAATAATAATTTTTTGTGGGACACTTGTTCCACACCTATACCCTCTTATTTTTGTATTTTTGTGAATTCATGTCTCACTAATTTTTTCGTACTCACATCCTTATTTTAGCGCTATGAATACTTGTTGATTCCATCCATCTTACAACATATTTATAGTGTTGTTTATGTTGGTTGATATTTGCAATTTATTTTCTAAAATACTTCTATTATACTAGGTTAACTTTGTAGTAGCTAGATGGTTCTACTAGTTACATTCATGTAGCTAGAATATTCTAGATAATTTATTGTTATTATTTTTTAGATTATTCTAACACTTTAAGATTGTTATAAGTAAATTTTTAATTGTAAATTTAATTACTTTAAAATTATAAATTATCACTTTAAAACTGTAAATATATATTAAAATTAGACTAACCTAATAAAAGTTATTTCATCGTAATACTATAACATTTGATAATTTGTGAAAACAAAATGGTTGAAAAACTAAATATTAACAAAAAAAACCATTAAGGAACTTACAAAACAACCTCTATAAACTAATCAAGCACATCAAATCAATTAGCATCAAATTTTGTTTCAGTTCGATAGTAAATACTACTTTTTCAGAAAAGATCTAAAAGTTCGATTTTGAGCTATCCTTTCCTTTCCTTAGCCTAATAGTCATACAAATTATGAAAAATTAGAGTACCTGGCAGTAAAATTAAGAAGCTGAATATCAGAGCCATAAACAGAGGAATTCCGAATAAGCTGCAATAAGGCAAACAATGTCCTTCCTTTAGTGTCAACTTTGGCATACTTAACTTCATACCCATACCCAATTACTTCTCCTTGCTCAACATTATTAAACGACGTCGTTTCAACGACCGTCACGTATGACACCATCGACACCATAACTAATGTTGAACAGATCATGAATCGAGATAGCTGTGATCCTTCCATGGTTAATTTGGTTCTATAGTAACGAGCTCGAAATCTGTATTTATAATGGAAGTTTAGCGATAATAACGCCATAGCTCAATGGTAAATAGATGTAGCAGTATTTTTTTATGGATGCTTAGAAATGATAAAAATTTTGTGAATATGTAGTTGTAATACAAAAAAATTTTAAATGAGTTAAGGTCTTACTATGATACCTTTTTAATTAGGTTGATCTTATGTACATCCATTATAAATTTAATAAACAAAATAATACGAGAGTGTTTGACAAAATAGCTTATTGGTCAATTTTGGTTTAGTTTGATACAAATAGAGAGTTGGGTGGTCAAACTAGCTAATGGTAATGTTTGTTAAACGAACTGGTTGAAACAACTTGTTGTTATAAATAAACTGTTTTTGAACAAGTTGCTTATAGCAGATGATTCAAAATCAGCTACTCAAATCAGTTGTTCAAATCAGCCATTGTAATCAACTATTAGCTACCAACTATCTGCCGTTTGACAAACATCTCCTATATCGGTTTAAAGTAATATCTTTTTATAATCTTAAAGTAATTATTTTTAATTATACATTAATTAGTATATGTGTTAAAAGTCACCAATCTGAGAAATAAATTGATTGAGCAAATTTTATATTGAAATGCAAAGACTTACTAAGCTTTAATATGGTCCTGTGAGTAGTCCAAAGTCGTTATAGGCTTAATTGGTTGTGATTAGGTTGGTCTCCATAGTAGTGCTTATGTTGGACTTTAAATCTTTTTCATTAATGGAATAGTAGGTAGTGGGCCTAAGGGGCTATGGCATGTCAATAAGTTAGAATAATTTTACGATCATGATTTATAAATTCATAATGTTGGCGTACGTTTGTGGAGAAGGGAAAATTGAGGGTATTTTAGAAATGACCTTTGAATAAATGTTCTTTTAAGTTTTTAAATGTGAAACACCGTAATGTTTTGTCAATTGACTGTTAATTTATTTGATCAACTAGTAGTGTTGATTTTTTTGGTGTTGGATGTTGATTGTATATAAGAGAAAAAGTGAACCGAAAAGTGGAAAATAAATAAAAACGTATTTATAGTAGTTTTTGATTTTGACTAAAAATTTATTTAACAAGTGTTTTTAACCGTTTGACCCAATAAAAAACAAAAACAAACAAAAAAACCTTTTTTTTTTTGGCAAAACACACAATGAAAGGGTATAAAAGAGATAAGTTATGTTTTTTTTTGAGAGATTACCATTCCTTATGGTATCATCTCTTTCTCTCAACGGGTCATACAACGTCGGTCAAAACTGTCAACTAACAAGTATTTAACTTATGTATAGAATCATATACTTAGAGATAATAATATGTATTGATTTAGTTGGTAGGAACTTCCCTATTGTGTTTTATAAAGGGTTTAAAAACAGTAATTCATCTATTTATATCATTAACATCATTTATTTTTTATCTGGATCCCCCTGATCATAAAGTGACACAAAATCTATTGCAGATGAATTTTATATTAAAAACCAGATTTATTGATCATTATTGTCATATAATACATATGATATAATGCAAACACCACACAATAATGTTATTTAGCATACTTAACCATTATGTGTAGGTCTTTAATAAGTAGAAGTAGCTCCATCAATATCAAAGTCCATCTCAACCTTAAAGTCATGTCCCAATTTCACACTTATTCCATTCAATTCAACAATAAGGAACTCCCCATTTTGGTCCAAACTAGTACTTAATTTGGGACTATTACCCTTAAATGCTTTAAGACCATTAGTCTTTAGTACCCTATACTCATTTACATCCATTCCTCTTCTTATACCCAAAACTGTTATTTTGTTTATGATCCATTTCTGACTCAATGCAAACCCTCTGTTCATGACTTGTGATCTAATACTTAAGATCTCTCTTGAAAAGTTCGCGGAGAATCGTACAAAGCTCCAGTCACCTCCCGCGGCACCAATCTTGGCATCAACTCCGTTGTCTAGGAAGAGTTCTCCGGAACTGGCACCATTCGCGCTCATGACTATCAAGAGATGGAATGGTGTTTTGCGCGCTGCTTCTGTTGTCATCGCTTCTCCTTGCATCGTAAGAATGTTACCTAAAACGAAATTCACGATGAATATTGTTCTAGCTTGTTCATTCTATTATCATAATGTTTGCGAGCCCACCTAGATGGGTTTGAAAGTTGAATATTGGTTACTTTCGAATTATCCTTCATGTTAAAAATTATTTGCAATGTCACATAAATAGGTACAAATTATTTAAGATGAGAGTCTATGCATAGGGATGGTAAAATGGACGGGTGAATGTGGTATGCCCTCCCACATGACCATACCCACCTAAAATTTTTATACCCACCACCTATTCACTACCCATTGTGGGTAAAGTTTTTATAGCCACATCTGTCCTACTGGGTATGCATTCAAACTCATCCCCACCCACTATGACCATTTGAGTATACCTGTCATGGGTATATCCGCTTCACATTCACTCCAAATTCACGTTATATACTTCATAAGTCCTTACAAATTTAATTGTTTGTCTAATTTTTTTTAAACCATACAATGTAGTAAAATAAAATTAATATCCTTAATATCTTGTCAATAACTTTTAATAAAAATATACATTAATATAAACTATAACATTGTAGATATAGCTAGGGTGAGCAGTTATGGGGCGAGTCGAGTGGATATTAGGCGGGGCAGGTGGGTATGGGGTTGGGTAGGTGGGTGGGTATGAGGTGGGTAAGACCTCATATCCACCACCTACCCACTACTCATGACAGGTAACACTTTTCATACCTATACACACTCGCTACCTACTAAAATTATATCCATATTTGTGTTGGAAATACTTCACATGTGAGACAAGATCGCACAAGTTGTGGACTTGCATATATATTGGGTGTGCTAATCCTTCTACTACCATATGGTTTTGGGAATCAATGAATCTCACCTAGTGTATGTGCAAGTCAACGCTCTTGACCCGTGGGTTTGTTGGCCCAAGCCCACGGGTGTCCCGTGTCCACACGAGTGGACCACAGTGAGATTATGTGATGAATTGTCACGGCCTAATAATTCGTCCCAACTAGAGCAGATACGATGAGAAACCCGTATAATTTTACCCGTCTACCATCCTTATGCGATCATAAAAACGAAATAGATTACCTTCATGAACATGAACATTGATATGATCGGCTGGTGCACTGAGTTTAACATGTCTTCCTCTAGCAGCATATACTGATTGTGTATAATCAAAGAGATCAAACCAGTTTCCTTTCGGAAAGTAGGCATCAACAGATTCCGCTGCAGGTTTAAGAACAGGAGAAATCATGACTCCTTGACCAATAAGGAACTGTGAGTTTATTCCATAAGTCTTTACATCAGTAGGAAAAGAGAAGAACAATGGTCGAGCTATAGGAATTCCTGTCACATGTGCCATGTACATCAAGGTATAGTAATAAGGAAGAAGGCGGTAACGCAGACCCAACACTTTCCTTGCTGTGGCAGCAACAGAATCCCATCTATAAAGTTCTTGATATAAAGTACCAATGTTTGAATGATCTCTTGCAAATGGATAAAAGGCTCCTACCTGCGCCCAAGAAGCAAAATGGTTTAACTCCTAGCACTTGCATATTAGTATATGAAGTTCACTTTTTTTCAAAATCATGTTATTTGGAGAATTGTTCACCAAGCATTATATGCAAGTCCACAACCCACTATTTTAGTGATGTGAGATATTTCTGACATGCAAAGTATTTCCACACTCTCCCGGACATGTAGGCTACATCATATCCGAGACCACCTTCGTTCTGATACCATATTAAGCTATAACAGTTCATCACATGATCATTCTATGGGCCTACTCATGTGGACACACCCACGGGGCACCCGTGGACTCGGGCCCACAAAACTGCTGGTAATAAGCCTTGACTTACATGCACACTTGATGAGGTCCACTCATTCCCAAAATCATATGGTATTATGAGAAATACCCACCAAGCATTATATGCAAGTCTACAACGCACTATTTTAGTTATGTGGGATCTTCATTACATGTAAAGTATTTCTAACAAAGTTCCATCTATAATTGTGAAGTGAGTAGTGACCATTTCAACCAAAAATTTAAGTTGATAATTATAGCATTATAATATATGTGCACCCTAAAACGGAGTTCTTTGATTTA
Source organism: Amaranthus tricolor (assembly GCF_026212465.1). NCBI lineage: Eukaryota > Viridiplantae > Streptophyta > Magnoliopsida > Caryophyllales > Amaranthaceae > Amaranthus > Amaranthus tricolor. Next base: position 3,636,052 of record NC_080048.1, on the reverse strand, counting down.
GAATTGTGCATAAAATCTCATTCTCATATCTAGGGGTAAATCATTTTAAACTGATTGTTGGAGCCTTAGTATATCAAGAATACAAAGAATAATAATAGAGTTACCTGTGTCCAACGACGACAAAGCTCCTCAGTTGTGTCCTCCAAAAACCCACAAATATCAGCCCCAACCATAGGAATTCCAAACAATCCAAAGTTCAAAATAGAAGGAATGGAATAAGCTAAATCATCCCAAGTAGCAGCATTATCCCCTGTCCAATGTGCAGTATACTTTCCAGACCCAACAAAAGTTGATCTAGAAAGTACAAAAGGCCTTTTTTTAGTGACTTCAACAAGTGCATCATGGGTAGCTATAGCTTCAAGGTGTCCATACAAGTTATGCACATCATAGTCGAAAATGCCACCATAATGCACTGCTGATGCTGGTATAGTTTTGTTCAGAATCGGGCGCTGCACACCATAATCATTGATTTTATACGGTGGATCATCAAGGGTCAAATTTGGGTTAGGTTCGGAGGTGATGAAATTCGAGGCTTCGTTCATGTCGATCCAAATACCATCGACAGGAAGTAGGTCTAGAAATCTGCGGATCTCATCAGTCCAGTAGGTTGAAGCAGATGGGTGTAGGAAATCAGGGAAGTACACAGGACCTGGCCATACTGAACCAAGATATGGTTTACCATCACGCTTAATGAAGATATCATGCTCCATTCCTCTGATGAAAGTTCCATATGTGTCATTTGTACTAATGCCTAAGAATTGACAAAATCAAATTTTATTGCGTTAATTTTATAGTGAATGACTCTCAGAGCCAACAATCACAATAAATTCAATAAAAGTACACATTTATCCAATGTAGGGCGATCCTCTAAATTTTAGGGCCTCTATGTCATTCTATATTATAGACCCTTACAATATAAGTTAAGAAAATAATTTAGAACACTAGTATTTGATAAAATCTGTCTATTAATTAAACTTAGTAATATTCAGTTAGCCGAGATATAAGTTTTTTATATGGAGGTGAAATTTTTGAAAAATAGACAGCATAGAAGTCATTAGCTATTAGTTTACAGATTTTGAAACAAATAATAATATTTTTTTCTTTAATTAGTACTTGGTTAATCTCTAGCAAAATAATATATATGTATTTACGGTAATAAAACAATAAATTAAATGACCATTGTATAATGACATCTATATAATGTTTGAGATTATTGGTATTTACTCATAAATAGTTATTATTTTGTGCCAAAATAAATTCTTTTTAAAGGTCATTTGCTAGCTATTTTTAAATGATTTATTTGCATTAAAATTATTTTTTAATTACTCATAAAATTGATGGCTCAAATTTCATAATAAAAAAACAATACTTGAAATTATAGTTCCATGATGGTTAGCTTTTAAAGCCACCCACCAAAAAGTTAGCATTAATTTTACTAGTGATATTAACCTATATCTAAACTCTAAGGCCTTGGCAATAGGCCTTTTGCTCATGTCATTAGTTAAGACTTATTTTGACTTTTAGCTTATTGATTGTTTAAATAATTTTTAAATATCTGTAAATGATTTTTAAAAATAGTTTGACTAAAAATTAACTTTTAATTAAAAATAAGAAGTTGGTATAGACTATAGACAACTTTTATTATTTGTTTTTGAGTTGTAAGCTTACTATTTTTCTAATAAAATGCTGAACAGTTAATAACTAATATCATCAAATATTTTCATTAACAATTAACTTATACAGCTAGCTTAACAATTTTTGGTCATTTTTGACTTAACAACTAACTTAACAACAAAAAAAACAACTAATATTACGAGCTTACCAGGATCCACAATAGGCACATATTTTTGGCCATTCTTATGAAGTTTAGAAACCAATTTTTGCATCTTGTCTAAAGGAAAATTAATAGGATCAAAAGTAAAGTCCTTGAAAGCATCCATATAATCAATATCTGTCCACATAACTTCCAAAGGAATTTTGGCTTTCGCATATCCATCAACCACTGACTCAAGTTCATCCACGTCATGGTATCCATATCGACAATTATGAAATCCTGAAAAAAGAACAATTATATATATATATATATACAACAACATGCCTTTGTCTGTTAGATCAATCCATAACAATACTCAAAATAGAATATAAAGCACTTCATACATTCTTCTAATACTACTATATAAACGACCATTAAAACTGATATGTTGGTTTATAATTTATATAGTCGATTTTAATTTTTTGGGGTCAAGGCTCTGACATATTTGTTGTGGTTGTTCTAGCGATCTATTTAGTTGTTGGTATTAAATGTAATAAAATGATTTATAATGCAAATTTTCAAGAAAGGTAACATATCATTCCTATATGAGAACTTCGATGCAACTAAAAAATAGACTAACAACCTGTTTAGTTGGTGGTACTAAGTGATACTCTATAAATTTTCACCAAAAGCTAACGTATCTACTTGTGTTCAAAACAGACCCGATAACCCGACCTTGTAACCGAATCCGACTTGACCAGATTTCAAAATTAACCCGACTTTATAATGAATTTAAAATTATATAAAAATCAATGTAGTCTCAAAGCCCGATTTTAAACGATCCAAAATCCTCCCAATGACCCGAATGAACACCAGTTAACATATTATTCATATATGAGAACTTTTATGCAACTAAAAAAATACGTATATGAGTATGTGAAATTACCAAAAGCCCAATAAGGCATAGGAGCAGGACGACCGATAAGACGAGTATACTGTTCCACAACCTTAACAGGAGTGGGCCCAGCAAACACATAAAGATCAATAACACCACCAATAACTTTATACGTAATCCTATCACCAGTATACTCAACATCCATCCCATTACTATTCAACAACAACACACCATGAGTAGACCCGGCCTCAGGATCCGACCTCACATCCATATAAAACGGGTGGGCCCCATATAAATTAACATCCGGAGTACTACTAGGAATATCAGCATTCCACATGGTAAGGGTTTGGTTACGGGCCAACTGAAAAGTGGGCTTAATATGCTCACCAAGCCCATAAAGATGTGAACTTTGGGCCGGAAGTGAGGATGATAATTGTAGGTATTGATCCTTGAAAATGAGGAACGTATTCGGGTCGGATTCATCGGGTGTCGTGTCGAAGAGGGTGTCGCCGGTGGATGTACGAGAGATGGAAAACCCGAATGGAGAAGTTTTTTGGAGGGTAAAAATGAGGTCTGAATTAGGGTTAGAGAGTTGTATGGAATGGGATGAGTAAAGAGAAAATGGTGATTTTGGAGAAGTAAGAGGTTTTGGGGGTAGTGGACGAGAGATTACTTGTTGAGGAAGTTCCCAACGTTGGGTGTTAGCATCTGTGATTCGAACTCTTAGCATGTCTTGTGTCTCGAAGCTGCCATGTTCATGACAACAAATGAAAAATATAGTTAGATACTTAGATTGTTTAAATATATGTAACTAGTATCTATGCCCGTGCAATGCACGGATGTCTAAGTGTGTAGATATATATATAGAAAATACAATAATTCATATAAACTAATGTTAACAATATGATTGTGATCAAATTTAAAAGTGAAGATATTAAAAATTTACAATTGTTATCAATTAGAAACAATTAAAAGAAGATCATACTTAAATGTTTGATTGTTTTTTTTTTATTTTAAGTGATAGAATATGACAGAGTGTAAAAATGACTTGACAAATAATCAATATTTAGCAAATCTCATACATCCATGTGCCAAAACTCTTAATGAGTGTCGGCTTGTGATTTTTCAATCTTTTTAATAAATAGTATGATTTGAACTTAATACAATTTCAAATCTCAAAGTGACAGAGTATAAGGGATATATCGGACTTAATGATGATAATAATGAGTATGTAACATGATTGATAAAATTTGAATAGATAGCTCTGATACCATGTAAAAAATCAACTCAACACCTCTAATTTTAGCGAATTTGAGTATAATCGTAGATTAGTATTAGTACTCTTATACGAAAAGAAATTGAAATAATTAATTATTATTTTGTGTAATCTAAAAATCTTTCGCTATTGCAATACGTAGCAAAATTCAATCTGGGTTCTGACAAATCAGACCCGCTGATCTTGATTCAGATCCGAATCTAAATTCTTCTATAAAATTCAAATTTGTATCCGAGTCCAATTAAACCTATTTTAAATCCCTAACTCTAGTCATTTGGTATCACAACAATTATATTATGAGAATAAATTCAATTGGATCTCCAAACTTTATTTAACTTCGCTCGGTTTATCTATTTTCAAATCTCCTTTACTACGTTTGACGAATTACTTCATGTAAAAATACAACATATATATTTTGGTTAAGTTTTGGAAAAATACCTTGAAATTTTATTTTTAATTTCAATAAAGGAAAAAAAGATATTATGTCAAACTTTATCCATAAATTCTTATTTGAAACGGTTTTACTATTAGATGTGTCTCATACATAGATTAAGTAGCCCAAATTATATAAATTTTATCATATGAACTTCTTGTTTTGAAATCGTTTCATCGAGAGACGGTCTCTCACCAGAATATATAGCTTATTCTAACTTCTTTTTATTTGGTTAGAGGTAAAGACATGAAAGTGAATGAAAGGCAATGAGAAAATATGGTATTATTTCTTCAACAAAAGGAAAATATTTTTTCAAACCCTCCAAAAGCAACTTAAGAGAAAATATTTCAAAAGCATGTTTGACAAGTTAAAATTCAGTTTCAAATGTTGAATTGATCTAATATTATATTTAACAAATTCAAAATTTAAATGCCAAAACTAAAATTTTATTTTCAGATGAATTTTATGTCTAAAACATTAAAACGTTATCTCAATCTCTTCACAAATTAAACCAAAACAATGGAAATAAGATGTTTCCATAGAAAATGACTTTGGCTCGAGCAAACAACACATGACTTCAACTAGCTATGAAATTGTAAGTATATAGGAATGTGCATCACTTGTCATAATATGTGTTGCATACCTAAATTAGTGAAGCATATTACCAAGGAACACTCTTTATGGCCGTCTTATAGTTTATATGGACCACAACATTTGTGACACTGCTCACTCTTTCTTACTTTAAACTACAATAACAATCCAATATTTGTATATATTTTATATTTATATTGTAAATATCAATTATTGTTCAATGGTTGATCTCATAAGTCCATTGTAATAAAATAAATGATTTTTTTTATTAGACTACACTCTGTATATAGTTAAAAATTATTGGGTATTAGCTTTAAACAACCTGTCATCATCATCATATCCAATAAATTTCATATACGGCAAGAATCTGAGTGTAAATGATTCATACTCATATTCCTTTTAAGGAGAATGTAAGACGAATATAGTCTAAGAGAATCCATTTAAACAACTAATGATATATGATAAAATAACATTAATTGTATATCATCAAATGTATTGAAATAATTATTTTGCAATGTAATTTATTATTTAATAAAGATGAAACGACTTGGATTTTTTGTTAGAATAGTTAGTGTTTAAACTAAAAGGTATGACTTTAGTGATTGGTTTTAAAAAGCACTCATATCATTTAATAGGAAAAATTTTAATTAATAGGGCTACATCAAATACAAAAATATACAAAAAATAATTGAAACAATATATAGGATTTAGAAATTAAAGTGTAACGATGAACCAATGAATTATTTGGTACAATGAGACCAAGATTTTCTCCACCCTCAATATATGGTGTGGATTTTTATTTTTAAAAGATAAAGATAATTGGTGTTTCTAATTTTCTATGATCAATGATACCATATATATTTTTTCATATGTAAGTTGAAAATTAAAAGTATATTTTGAATGTTTCACATGAGAGTAAATTGAGTCAGAAATATGAATGTCACACATGTCTATATTAAATCTAGCGTTAAATATTCCATTTAAAATAAAAGTTTAGTTGAGATTCAAAGTTCAAACCATCACCATGTTATTAATACCGTAAAAGTGATCATCACAATTAAAGTATATATAATTTTGATTTTAACTAAATTATTTAGTTCCTTGACGATATAAATAACGTTTGAAATTGTCATAAACTCTAAATTAATACTTCTATTATATTGGAAAAGTCTCATGTAGTCTGTAATTCTATTTTGTTTTATGATTTATAATATTTAAATTTTAAAGTTAAATTTGACGATAAATTATCCCTAATCTATATGAAAAAAGTCATGTGATATCTTGATTTATTTTTTTAATGTACTTAATAAAAAAAATGGTAAGAAAAAAGACCGAAGGAAGTATATGTTATTATATTGAAAAATTGAAAACTAAAAGGGGAAATTATGAATAATAAATCAATATTTTCTCAATGACCTGAAAATAAACTCACATATTATGTATTTGTAAATAAACCCACTTATCATTAGTTATAATTGATGAATAAATTCACTTGTACATTGTTTATAACACTCTTTAAACCTTATTTGTAATTCAAGCAATTAGGAATAAATAATTGGTGGCTTTATTTTCAACAATTATACTAAATAGGTAGATTTATTTAGAAAAAAACAATTTCAGCGGATCGAGCAAAAGTTAATTTATTATTGACAATTTCCCAGCATAAAACCAAAATGAATTGAGCTTACCTAGCAGTGAGGGTGAGATGTTTAACATCAAGTCCATAAACTGAGGATTTCTTAATAACTTTAAGTTTAGCAGTCAAAGAAGTGCCTGAATTTTCATCTAAATCAGCCCATTCTACCTTGTAACCATGCCCAATCTTCTCTTTTTTCTTACCAACTTCCGACGACCGACCCGTCGAAACTCCGGCCACCACACAAACCAACACTAGTATTATTCCTAGTGTTAACCATGTAATTGAGAGTATTTTCTTCATTTTGAATGAGAGTTATTTATTTTTTTTATAAATTCTTTCTTTTTTGCATGGCCTTGATCAAAAGCCCATAATTTTTAGGGTATTTATAGTGAAAGATGTAAAGATTGTCCTTATGTGACGTGAAAATATGTGAGGATGTGAATAATTTTGTGCTATTCATTCTTGTCCTACTTTCAATATCAATATTTAATCCCTTTGCAATGAAAGAAAACGACCATTTTGTGGCAAAATCGAAAATTAATTAAGTTAAAAGTGAGCTAAAAGATTAAATTATTATTGCTGGAGGGGTAAAAGTTTATAATAGTTTCATATAGATAACTCTTATACAAAAAAGACAGTTTAAAAATTAAGGAGGACAGTGGCCGATCCCTTCTTGCACCTCTAGCTCGGTCGCCTTTCCCCATTGACCCACGACTTCAAAAGTTTCATTTTACTTTTAGCCATAGGCGGAGCTAGAGGGTGATCAGGGTCGATCATGGTCCCTCAACTTTTGAATTTTTTCTGTTTATAATATTATCTATAATATCGATAAGGAATTTTTATAAATTTTGCTCCTCAAACAACTATAATATTATCTTTTGACTCACCCTCATCTTAAATGTTAGCTTCGCTAGCTATAGTAATATAGACAAACGAATTAAATCAATTGGAGCTAGAATGTGCTATATAATTAAATTCACAAATTACAAATTAACAACATCGTAAATTCATAAATATCAAATAGTTTATCTCATAAAATGTCTAAAATCGACCGTTCATTTGCCCTTCGGTTATTAGGTATTGTTGTAAATTCATTTGTTGCCATTACTTCTACATATTTCTCCTAACGCAACCACCAACAAGTTCATTCATTGTTGATAGTACTTTATGATCTTCCCTTCAATAGGTTGATAATTTACTTGCCCTTACTATAAAGACAAAAAAACAATGGATCGAGTAGGAAAGAGAGATGATTAATTTCATCTAAAATGATTTAAGTTGTGGAATTAACTCAACTAAAAATTTAAACTAACAGTTGAAGTTTCAACATATGTTATATACTATATCAGTCTGTCTCATACGATAGTCTTTCGGCATAGAAATATATATGGATGCAACACAATTTTCCCTCATACTTATCGTTAATAATTCTACTTGAAAAAATGGTGAATGAGATTCAAATCCGTAATCTAGACTTCTAATACCATGTCATTAATCAATCTAATTAAAAACTTATGTTGAGGATGAAACCCCAATATATATTATATATTCTATTTAAAGTTTTTCTATATTTTATACCCTTATATTTTTCTATATTCAAGTTTTAGTATTCACACTTTTAAGATATTCTATTTAATAGAATTTGATCGTTGGATATTAGACCCGTATAATCCCTACTCTCGTGGTTGTTAGATATGGGATTTTAGTTAGGATCAATAAAAGGGTAGGATTAAATCGGTATAAGATTATAGGATTGTAAAATCCTACAAATATATTTTTTATATGCTATAGGATAATCGATTATCAATTATAAAGGTAAATATTTGTATTAAGTACATTAAATTGATAATCTGTATTTAAATTGATTATCAATCATTTATGAATTAGTTATTAAGTACATTAAATTTCATAATTGTGAAGACAATATATTTTACACTTGTATATTTATAGCAAGTAAAAGCTAGAATATAAGAAATTTTTTATAATTGAGACTATCCTTGTGGTATCGAACCATTGAATCGTAGGATCATAGAATCGTGTTGTGATCCTATAACTCACATTCTTAATCTTGGAAGGATTGTACGATCCTACCATTATTAGAATCTACTTAATATCTGGATCGCTCGTCTGTTTTTTGTTAGAATGATATCTTTTGATTGATAGAATATTTTGTATAATCAATATGATTGTGTAGAATATTAGGTAAATATTTAGTTTTCTAAACTATAGATTGTATTATTGTATATATTATCATTCCTTCTAATGAATATGGCAACCATTCAACCAATCTATTCTTTTATCTTTGAATCATAAAGTCATAAGATCGTTAATCAAAATTAAAATTCTTATAAGCATGCTTAATCTATTTGTGATAGCGACTAGCGCTCTTCTAAAATCAAAATGGGGTCATTCCCATTAATTACAAGAAGATGGAAGCTTATTCCAAACCGCAAATTTCCTTTTCAACCAATTTAATTAGATCTCATCTCTTTTTTTAATTTCATCACGTGGTAAAATGAATCGTATTAAGAATTTCCTACCACCACAGTAGCAACATTGCAACAACGAGAGACACGAGCACTAAACGTCCGACGACCACTCATAGTATTGCTAGTCCGAGTACAAATACCATAGAAAATATTATATATAATGGAATAGATAAGTTACATGTGGTGACTCTTGAACTTTCAAATTTTTTATGTGGTAGATAAAATGTTAAATTTATGGTTAAATTAAGTACTTATTTCGACTAAATTTCGAAATATTTGGTTAATTAATATCATTACGTTGGGTAAAAATAGCGTAAAGTTTACAAAAAAACTTCTCTTTGCTCTACTATCATGGAAGGTCAAGATCACCATGTGAATAAAAAAAAATATTTGTCTACCACATGAAAAAGCCAAAAATTTAAAATTACCACATAAAATTTTCCAATGGAATATTTGAATAATGACTTGAGTCGATCAACTTGTATGGTTTGATTGGAGTTAGAGTGTTAAGGTTGTCATGGATATGTGATCAAATTCGATGTCAACAACTTAAATAAGGAGGAGAATGAATAACTTGCGCAAAAGTTTAAAGAAAGTTCACTACTATAACAAATTTGTAGTATTAGAGTTAGTCCTCAAATTTATTAAGTAGTACACACATGGTTGTCGATTACCAAGTATAAAGTGGACTATCGTCTAGGGCATTAAATATTTTAGGGCCCGAGCAATATTTTTTTTAATAAATCAATATTGATATTAAATTGAATTAAATTTAGATATAACTTACAATTTTTACTATTTAATAGGAGTTATAAAGTTTTTTTTTACTCCCTCCGTTCCTTTTTGTTTGACCACTTTAAGTTTTCCACTTTATGAGAGAAATTTAAATTTGATTTTTGAGATATATATGCAATACAAAATATATTCATGTGGGATCTTGTTAGATTCGTCTTGATGCAAAGAATTTTAATATATAATTTTTACAAGTTTTTATTATGCGTACTATAAAATATCGAGGCTTAAAATTTACGTTGAATTACGTGAAAAAGTAAAGTGGACAAACAAAAAGGAACGAAAAGAGTAATAGTTAAGGAAATTCCACGTGGTAACCCCAAGTTTTGAATTTTCTACGTGCTAGATAAACTTTTTTTTCTAATACTTGTGGTAATCTTGAGTTTTACCATTTGAATCCTTCCGTGACCTTATTTCAATTTTTTGCTTAACTCCGTTAGTCTTGTGCTGTTTCAGGGGATTATGAGATAGTATAGGAATAGAGTTGCTCTTGTGAAAGACCGTCTCTCGGTGAGACGACCTCCAAACAAGAAATTCATATACTAATAATTTGATATTTTAGAAATATTGTTAGTTTCTTAACTGTGCTCTCTTATAAGTATACAACTAATTTAACTCCCGTGCAAATCATTACAATTAGCTTCTAACAAATAAACCAAATTGATATTATATCTGAAAGAGAATATTTCTATATTTATCATGAAAAATATGTTGCTTACCATCAATGAAATCAAAAATTTTCTGAAATTGGTTGAATAATTGTCTTTTTATTTTAAAGATTTTTCACGAGAAAAAAAATAAATATGGTTGCGACATGGGTCATACTAAAATAGAGTCCATCTACCTTAAATTAAAAGAATGTGAGTTATACAGTGTAACAAAATGGAATGATAAGTGTGGACTTGTGAATAAAAAATTAAAAAGGATGCATATTAAAATATTGTAGAGTAAGTCCATTTTAGACTTACACCATTAACACCTACAATATATAGTATAGATGGATATACAAAGTGATTGTAACCAATACAAAGAAATTATACATAAACAATAAATAAATCCAAAACTTGTGTTTTTCATTTTATCTAACTGATGTAGCCAGTAACTGTTATCTAAAGTTAAATTTAATCACATCAGAACCACTCAAAGTCAACCTTGACAAAAGTCATGTTGAATTAAGGTATATGACGCATCGTGTTATTGTTGTCTAAAGTTGAGTCCTACACACAACTTCCCAACCAAAAATTTTCCTATTCCTAATGAACTAAGACAAGAGAACCATGTTCCATGCATTAGCCTAATATGTAAAACCTTTCCTTTTCACCCTTGTGACATAATTATTCTTATTCGAAATCAAAAAAAATAGTACTAAGACAAAAGATGTATTAAAAAATAATCAAGGACATAGTAAACATTCTATCATTAAAAAACAGACAGAATAACCATTACAGTTTATTACAAACCGGTGCACACCAATTTCATCCCCAAAGAAAATGCACCACCAAATCAAAAATCTAACTAGTACTCCTACTAATACATATCAGAGAATCCGATTCAATTATTTTCCCATAAATTCTACTCTTAAAACTACATAAATTTGCTCATGATAATGATAAATCAGATCCGTCAAAATTCAAAGTTAACTCGAACCTTAAATCATCTCCAACAGACAAGCTCAAACCCGCGAATGAAATAATATTAAACTTGCCACTTTTATCCAAACTTGTTAGAATTCTTCTATGATCTTGAGAATCATGTCCAAAATCAGATTGTAGGATATAGTGTTGTATTTTAGTCTCTTTTCTTAGTCCAAGAACGACTATCTTTTCTATGTACCATTTTTCCCTCTTGGCATATTGCCTGTGGGTGACAAGTGACTTAATAACTAAACTATTACCTTTCAAAACTGCAGAGAATTCTACATAAGTCCATTTTGTTTCCTTTCTTTTGTTTGTGTTTTCTACTCCCATTTCTAATTCGTCGCCATTGTCTAAGAAGAGTTCTCCATGACTTTCTCCATCTTCGTTCATTACTACCAAGAGATGAAATGGTGTGTTTCTTGCTCTTTTTGTTGTTCTTTCTATCCCTTGCATAGGAATAATGTTCCCTGCACAACAATTTCAGGGTTAAGGACTTGCCACGTTCTAATTCAACTGATATTTAGGTGTTTCGATAACCATATCACATATATTACTGCATTACCGTTCCATTACCGTGATCACGATTGTTACCGCATTTTTATACTATACTTTAGCGAACTTTATGGTTGTTTATAAGAGAAAAGTGGGTAAAAATTTCCGAAAGACAATAACACATTGCTACTTATAGTAGCTTTAAGTTTCATCTTAAAAGTCAGCTTTTGAGATAGTTTAAAAGTTGGTTAATAAGCATTTTTTATATCAACTTGATCAACTAAAAAGCCAAATCAAAAGTCATCCAAAATATCAATCAAAAACTCATTTGTAAAACTTACCTAAAGACTTAACAAGTCCTAGATTTAGATTATATAGATAATAGATTATAGTAAATTGCTAGTTAAATCACATTACCTTATTGTCAATGAACCAACTCAACTAAAAGCTTAAGCTGATGATTAAGGCTCCATAATGTTATATTCTCTAAATTGCTAGGTCATTGTTTGCTATAACAACAATCTCTTTGTTTATTTATATAAATGGGTGATGTTGCGTTTATTCAATTTTCAACTCTCGTCTAGATGGAAGTCACTTAATGACGTTGGGATAAAAGAATTTCATTCGAGGAAACATGTTATAATAAGATATATAAACATCATAATACAAGGTCATGCATATTACCTTCTCGAACATGAACATTGATCTCATCAAGAGGTGCATCAAGATTATGATGATGTCTTTCACTAGAAGATGTCACAGATTCAGTATAATCAAACAGATTGAACCAGCTTCCTTCAGGGAAATACGCATTAACAGACGTAGCACCTTGTTCAAGAACAGGAGAAACCATAATAGCATCTCCAATAAGGAATTGTGTACTAAGATCATAAGTCTTGACATCTTCAGGAAAAGCAAAGAACAAAGGCCTTGCAATGGGGATTCCTGTCTTATGTGCCTTGTAATTTAAGGTATAGTAGTAAGGAAGAAGACGGTAACGCATGCCTAATACTTTCTTTGCTGTTGTTGCAACAGAATCCCATCGGTAAAGTTCTTGTGGTATGGTACCTTTGTTTGTATGATCCCTTGCGAAAGGGTAGAATGCCCCTAACTGCAACAATAAAGTTGATTAACTTAAAGGGTTTTTAGACATGTCAAAACGGTCAGGCTGACCGAATTTTGGGGTCGATCATTTTCGGCCGAGTTGTGCCACTTAACTAGTTTTTGTTCGGGTTATTTTTAAATTGAATTGCTTTTGCTTTCGATTAATTTGGGTTGAACTAACAACTCATGAGTTTTTAAATGTATTTTTTATCACTAAATTTTTAAAAAATAATTTTATTTTTTTATAAAATTTTCCTTGAAAAAAATCAATATACCACTACTTATATGACTTCAAGTAACAAATATAAAATAAAAATACTAATTATTTAGAAATAGTGGATTCTAAATTAAATAATGACGTGATACTGAAAAAAAATGAGAAATTTGGCAAATTGGGTTCAAACGGTCGGATTCAAATTATGGTCATGTTTCACCTATTGTTTTGGGTTTTTTGATAGTGTCATATTCGATTTCCAAGTTGACATTTCCATGTTATAATCCACCAGTTTTCAGATCGAATAAAAACCTATCAATCTAGGCGTGATGGATAAAATATCCTAAAACTTTAATTACGAATTTAAAACTTTTGGTTAAAAATTGAGATGGCTCCTCAACAGTTATGATCTACATAGATAAATTACAAAACCCAATCATAAATTATTAATATTTTTGTGATTGTCAAAGAACCAACTCAACTAAAAGCTTAAACTAATGGTTAAGGCTTAAGCATATGAGAGGTGGTTGAGATTCAAACCCATGACCTCTTATCACGCTGACTCTGATACCAATTAGTGAATTACTAAGAACAAAGTTTGAAGCATAATAGAGTTACCTGAATCCAACGTTGACAGAGTTCTTCAGTAGTATCCCCCACAAACCCACAAATATCAGCACCAACCATAGGAATTCCAAACAATCCAAAGTTCAAAATAGAAGGAATACTATAAGCCATATCCTCCCAAGTAGCAGCATTATCTCCAGTCCAATGTGCAGCATACTTTCCCGACCCAACAAAAGTCGATCTCGACAGCACAAATGGCCTAGTTCCTGTAATCTCCGCCAGTGCTTCATACGTTGTTTTAGCTTGTAGATGTCCATACAAGTTATGAGCATCGTATGCTCGAATATCCCCATAATGCACTGCTGTTGGTGGGATTGTTTTGTTGATGATCGGGCGTTGAATACCATAATCATTGATTTTATATGGGGGATCATCAAGGGTGGATCCTGGTGAAGGTTCTGATGTAATGAAATTCGCGGGTTCATTCATGTCGATCCATATTCCATCGGCTGGAAGTAAGTCTAGAAACTTCCTGAGTTCTTCAGTCCAATATGTTGAAGCAGAAGGGTGTAGGAAATCAGGGAAATGTACAGGGCCTGGCCAAACAGAACCTTCATATGGTTTACCATCTCGTTTGATGAAGATATGAAGTTCCTTTCCCCTGATGTAGCTGTCATAAGTTTCATTTATACTTATACCTGAGAATTAAGGATAAACAATAAGTTCAACTATATTATGACAAAGTTTTTGATAGTGCATATATGTTTGGTGTAGTGGTTTAATAGGGTAAAACATATTGCAAAAATACAGTTTCAATAACGGTCACGAAACAGGTTTTATGGCCAATACAGATGATTTTGCAGTCACTACGGCCTACATTTTGGTCGCGGTAAACTCAAAAATCTTTATAATACAGTTACAATATGGTGATGTGGTCTTGTTTTTGCACTACGGGCTATAATACTACTTTAGAAAAAATATCATTGCTCTGTAAAATACCAATTTAGGTAGCATTTAGCATTCCACATAGATGTTAAAACGTTAAAATCTACAGCATTTCAAAACCAAAAGAAGTGTTGCATGATCTACTCAATGTATTTCTCAAAAAATTATATTGAAATAGCTACTATAACCGCTATTTTTAGGAAACAATAGTGATTTTTTCCAAGCTAACTAGACAATAAACTATTTGATAGCTACAATTGTACGATTACAACTAACCACAACTAACAGCTATAACGAGAGTTTACAGCTTTCAGACTAAGTCCAAATGTGATTTACCTTTACAAGTTACGAGTATCAAACAGACACATTAGTATAAAACATACAGATGATAGAAATAAATTGTTAAATATAAAAAGAGACAATAAGTTTGTAAATGACAATAAAAAAAAAGTAGCGGAACCATCGCCAAAAAATGAAATAGTACAAATTGTATAGGACAAACAAACAATGAGAGTTTTCTTATAGGAACAGAGGAAGTATATATCAATTAAGCTTTTTGGTTATAGCTCTAGCCACCAAGATACATTATATAACTATTGTTGCAGTACCAGCATATGTTATATATTCTATCAATTTTAACGGCCTTCAAGTAAGTATGATCTTAGAATTTAGCTAAAGGTGTTACTTACCAGGATCAACAATGGCTACAAATCTTTGGCCACCCTTCTGGATTTTTCTAACCAATTTACGCATCTTGTCTTGGGGGAAATTGACAGGATCAAAAGTGAAATCCTTGAAAGCATCCATGTAATCAATATCAGCCCAAAGTACTTCCAGAGGAATGTTGACGTTTGAGTATTCATTTACCACGGATTCCAGTTCATACACATCACGGTAACCATACCGACTATTATGAAAACCTGAATGTTTAATATACATGCTAATTGTTGGTAATGATAGAATTTAAAAATAAGAAATAAAAAACATCAGAAGTTTCAATATGGTAAAATCTAACTTATATAATCATGAATATTTTCATTTTAGGTTGTACAGGGTGAATCTGAGCACGTACAAGGTGTTCAACTACACAGAACTATTTAAAATTTGGAGCCTTAGATGGTCATAGTTATCAGCCCAATATCCTACATAAAGTCAGGGACAAAACATGCAAGGTAATGTGCACAATCAATTAAACCCCCAAGTAAAGAAAATCCTACAAAATGAGAAATAATACTAGTTGATATTATTTATATTGTTTTTGCTTTAGTTTAACTACTTGTTTTAGATTTCAAAATTAAAAAAAATGTAAAACAAGCAAGGCCTTCAATTAGTATATATTTTTGCTCCGTCCTTAAAGTTGTTAGTTTTTTCCACAATTTAGAACTAAGAGTTTACATGCAACTTAACAATTAAAGATCTATCAATTAATCACTAATAAAATACAAATACTTGTATAAGACAGTTTCAATATGAGACGTGCCTTTTATATATATATATATTTTAATAATACAAATTATTAACACGTTGAAAGTAGCATATAATAAGAACAAGAGAGAAAGTTTACCAAAAGCCCAATAAGGCATTGGAGCAGGCCGACCAATAAGCCCAGTATACTGATCCATCACAGCAGCAGGAGTAGGCCCAGCAAAGAAATAAAGATCAATAATACCACCAATAACCTTATAAGTAATCCTATCACCACTATAATCAACATCCATCCCATTACTATTCAACAGCAACACACCATGAGTAGACCCGGCTTCAGGATCCGACCTCACATCCATATAAAACGGGTGAGACCCATATAAATTAACATCCAAATTACTACTCGGAGTATCCGCATTCCATAACGTCAAACTCTGGTTACGGGCCAACATAAAAGTAGGCTTAACATGTTCACCAAGTCCATACAAATGAGCATTTTCAACAGGAAGGGAGGAAGATAGTTGGAGATATTGGTCCTTAAAAATGAGGAATGTGTTCGGGTTTGATGGGTCGGGTCTGGTGTCGAAAAGGATGTCGCCGGTGGATATACGGGAGATGGTGAACCCGAATGGGGAAGTGCGGTGGAGAGTGAAGTTAAGGTCGTGGGTGATGGGACGAGGACGGTGTAAGGAAGGGGAGGAGGGTAGGGAGACGGAAGATGTTGCGCATGTTAGGGATTTTGTGGGCAATTGACGAGAGATTGCTTGTTCGGGTACCTCCCAACGTTGGTTGTCTGCGTCGATGATTCGGACTCTTAGAATGTCATCCGTCTCGAAACTGGAAATTTTTGGAAAATTTTGATTTTTATCAGAGATTAGTCATTAACTAGTAGTAATGAAAGATGAATATAACTACAATATCTAATATTCTAATGTAACGAGTATTTTAAAGCGAAGGAAGTATTAGCATATACTTTTTCGTTTCAATTTACTTGCAACATTGTATATACTTGTATTATTTACTTATCTCCTTTAATTTGTGATTAATTTGTAATCTATAAGTTAAAATATAGTCAAGTGGGATCTTGTTTGATTCGTCTCGAATACATAATTATAGATATTAAGGATTAAATAGTGCATTGGACCACGTGAAAAAGCAAACGTTGCAAGTATTTTGAAACGGAAAAAGTATATTGAAACTTCAAAACTATTAAGCGTAAGTTATATTGGTTGAATCATTTTCAACTTTTGATTCACTTGTTGTTTCCTTAATATGGTATTAGAGCTTGTATACATATTTGTTTGCTATTAACATTTACCTATTTTTCACTCTTAACTCTCCTCTGCTAAAGTTCATTTACATATTTGGGCAATCAGTTGTTGATTGTTGATTATTTAACATATAAAAAGATCCATCAAACTAAAAGTCAATTAAAAAAAATTAACTAAACACTTTATCAGCTTTTTAATAATGATAAACCAAAAGCTAAAATAAAAATATTACTCTCACCATCATTTTGCACCATTTTTTTGACCGGCAACGATACCATATTTTTTATTTTTATCTTATTTATAAATTTATTTTCCTTATCTAACCACTCATATTTATTATCTCCGATTTTATTGTTTACTCAAAATTTCACACATATGCAATATGAGAAGTTGAGAACCACTAAGGATGTAGCATCTATTCTCCATTCATTTGATTTTAAGATACTTTAACAATTAAATTTATTAAGGATGAGAACAAATTGAATAATTGATGACCTCAAATAGTTAAAAAAATTAAAAAAATACTCCACTCCTAAAAAAATACTCGCTCCTATGTTTTACTTTTTTTATTGGGGCAAGTTATCGTTATGTTTTATTTTTATTTTGGATAGATTAATTTTATTAATTTATCCTTACTAAATGTTAGAGTACACAACATATCTTAGAGCTTCAACCATCAGCTTAAACTTTTGATTTAGTTGATTTCTTGACATAGTATTAGAAGCCAATATGACAATAGGTCACGGGTTCGAATCTCAACCACCCCTCTTCCAATGGGCTCTCGTGTGAGGAGGCGTGTTATAGTATATAACACGTCTTAGGGCCTCAACCATCGGCTTAAGTTTTTGGTTGAGATGGTTCCTTGACATAATATCAGAAGTCAACGTGATAAAAGATCATGGGTTCGAATCTCAACATATTCAACCTATATGCGCATCCACTCTTCTAGCCCAGTTGGCTCTCGTGTAAGGGGTGTGTTAGAGTATATATTATACTCCTTTTTATTCATAAAGAATGAGACATTTGAGTTTTGCACCAAAACCAAGAAGGGGTGGAGAACCATTTAAAAGTGAATGGAAAACTCTCTTTTTCTATAAAAAATATTGATATTTATATATTATTGTGTTGTTGTAGTAAGGATAAAAAGGTAAAAAGAATAAATGGGCGGAAAACTCTCTTATACTCTCTTTTTCAGTAAATTAATCGAATAAGAAAATGTCTAATTCTCTATGAATAAAAGGGAGTATAAGATATCCTAAGACCTTAACCATCACCTTAATTTTTTTTGGTTGAAATAGTTCCTTTTAACACTAAACTTAACTTTTTTTCAACTTTACACTTACTAACTTCATTTTACCCCTATCAAAATTTATGGTCTCATTTGACCACAGTTGGTGAAAAATCAGTTGAAAAATAAAGGAAAATTTAGAAAAAAAATTAATTAATAATCAAAGTTAAAATCTCAACATAAGCAAGAAAAATAGAAGAATTGGATCAAAATAAAAAATGGAAGCTATACCTGGCAGTGAGGCAGAGCGAGTCAATATCAGGTCCATAAACAGAAGAACTCTGTACAACCTTAAGCATTGCAGTAATGGACTTTCCATTTTTGTCAAACTCAGCCCACTCTACTTCATAACCATACCCAATTTGTTCTGTTTCTTCTCTTAGTTTTTCTGATTCCGACCTCCATAAATTTTTCGACGCCGGAATCTCCCTCGCTAGACATACAGACAGTAGACTTGTTAACCAAAGAAATGAAAGAATTTTCTTCAAATTTAGAGAGCTATTATTGGTTTTCCTTCGTCCCATGGAGAAACTCATAAATGAGAACTGGGATTTTTGTGGTCGTGTGGGAGCTTTTAATAGTACGAGTCACGATTTACGAAGGAGAGGACTAAAAAAATAAAGTCTACTATTGGGTTTATTGGAAAAAAAAAGGTCACTCTTTTCGATATGAGAATCTATTCAACTAATTTATCTCATTTAATTTTCCCGATCCTTAAAGTTCGCCACCCCTTTTCATTTTTTCGCCACCCCCCTCCCGCCTAAAATTACGTATTTGCCCCTGTAGTTTAAAAAATTACAAAAATACCACTCCTTACAAATTTCTTATTTATAATAATAATAATAATAATAATAACAACAATAATAAAATTAAATAATAATAATAAATAAAATTAATAATAATAATAACAGTAATAATAATAATAATAATAATAATAATAATAATAATAATAATAATAATAATAATAACAACAATAATAAAATTAAATAATTATTATTATTATTCAAAAAAAAAAAAAAAAAAAGTTGAGTCGCCCAAAATTGGGCGACTGAACCATGGTCCAGTCACCCAATTTTGGGCGACTCAATTTTTTTTTTTGGAAAATAATAATAATAATAATAATAATATTAATACTAATAATAATAATTTATAGATTAATGTGGTCTATTAGTTCAGTTGGTTAGAGCGTTGTACTAATAACGTGAAAAAATTAATAATTATTAAATAATGGCTTGTGCAGATCTCAAACCTGTGACCTTCACGTTAATAGTACAACGCTCTAACCAACTGAGCTAATAGACCACATTAATCTATAAATTATTATTATTAGTATTAATATAATAATAATAATAATTATTATTATTATTATTATTTTCCAAAAAAAAAAAAAAAAAAATTGAGTCGCCCAAAATTGGGCGACTCAATTTTTTTTTTTTTTTGAATAATAATAATTATTATTTAATTTTATTATTGTTGTTTTTATTATTATTATTATTATTATTATTATTATTATAAATAAAAAATTTGAAATGAGTGGCAAAATTGTAATTTTTAAAAAATTAGGGACAAATTCGTAATTTCATTTGGAGGGGGGGGTGGCGAAAAAATGAAAAGGGTGGCGAAGTTTAGCAACACCCTTAATTTTTTATATTTGTCAAGTCAATATTTAACTCTTAATATTTTTAATTATTTTTAAATTTAAATTATAAAAAGTTAATATTAGTAATTCTTGTATTGAAACAACTCAAAGAAACTCTCGAATAATAAGTAAATAGCGACAAAAAATTAAATAAGACTAGTGAATAGAATAAAAGGAAATATTTTATATTTTCTTCCTGGAAAGGGAAACCAGAGAAGGAAGTGATTTTTTTTTTTTAAATTTGAATTTGATTTTTGTTTCTCTTTTTCTCAGTTTACTCTATGCCAATAATAAGACTAAATTTGTTTAATAATTCTCTCTTTTCTTTGATTTGTCCATTAGCTATGGGTATTTATCAATGTAATAATTGAATTTTTAATATTTCTAATTTTATATGATAAAAAATTATAATTTTTTGCATTGAGATGAATTAAATACAATCTCACTTAATTATATTTTAATGAATGATAAAGAACAAAATTTAAAATTAAAGATGATTGATGAACAGTACCTAAAAAGGGACACATGTGCCGAAGCAAAGAGAGTATATGGGTTGTTCACATTAGATACTAGACCTACTAAGCACGGTTTATGAATTATTTAAATAAAAAATTACTAATTTTATATAAGTAATCAAGTTGTTATATGACTCCTAAATCATATTGAAATTATAAATTGATTTGTTTTAAAAGCTGTAAAAGTATTACTATTAGATTAAAATATATATTATTATTAGATTGATATATATAATATTAATATACATATAACATAATCATAAAATCATGTACTAAATAATATAAATTATAAGTATTTACATAAAAATAATAGAAAATTTCAACACATAAATAAATATTTTAAATTAAATGTTTAATGTCTTTATAAAATCTTAAAATAAGTTTTTAGCCTAAAAAATCTTTTTG
Source organism: Amaranthus tricolor (assembly GCF_026212465.1). NCBI lineage: Eukaryota > Viridiplantae > Streptophyta > Magnoliopsida > Caryophyllales > Amaranthaceae > Amaranthus > Amaranthus tricolor. The sequence continues at coordinate 3,614,682 of NC_080048.1, read as the reverse complement.
TCTATGTCACAAACTTTGAACAAAAATAACCTTATTTATTCTGATTTTATATTTTAATAATACTTAATGTCCTCACATACCTTCCATTTACTTCATTTTAACATTTTTATATTCTTTATGGTCCATATATATTTTCTACTAACTTTATTAAAATATTTTTTTATTAATTATAATCCCCATATTTTTTCCTCTAACTTTTATTTAATGTTTTTTTAAATGTTTATGGTTTCCACTTTTCCTCCTTCATCAAGGAACGGAAGGAGTATTATTTGATATAAAAATCAACTTATAACCTAATTTATTTATTTATGTGTTATATTTTTGTCAAACATAGGTGATAGGATTATTATTTGAAATTTATTTCACCATCTTTTTCTTATTATTTACTTAAATAATTAATATATAATATATTTTTTTGTGTATTTTTTTTAATATAGCCATGTAAGTAGTGTAAATTATTATCTATAAAAAAACTATTTCAAAATTATTTTCTTTTCTTAATTTATTACAAAAATATTTTAATGAAAATAAATGTTTTACATAAATAATTAATATGATATCCTATAATTATTCATTGTAATTAAAAGATACTACATATTTTGATTGATTGTATATGATAAAAAGTAGTAAATAAGATATAATTTTAAAATCTTTTGTTACTAATCTATTAAACAAATCTAATTAGAAAGATATTACATCATATATTATATATTATATACTCTAATAAAAAATTTGATTTTCAACACTTTTTGTTTTTATTTTACTAGTTCAACCTTTGTGTTCTCCGTTTTCTTTCTTGATTCTAAAAATAATATAGTACTTTAAATCTCCACATATTTAGAATATAGCAAAAGATGGAGTGGTAGAATCAACATTATCAAATCATAGAATTAAAAATTATGGATCGGCTGTTCACCAAGGAAATCTAGAACCATATCAAAATTTTATTAGTATCAACTATCTGTCTATCACTATAACATAATATAATTTTAGTGGGATATATTTAGCTAGTGACATTTAATTGAAAAGTCACTACTTTAAATTTATAATGGTATATATAAATAGCTATAGTGACATTTATTAGACCCTTTAATATAATATAAAATCATATTAAATTTTTTCGCGACATAAGATCTAGTGACATTTATAGACTATAGTAACAATTATGTATGTCACTAAATGCTAAATAAAGTGTCACTAAATAATTTTACGGTGAAACTTAAAATAAAAACCAATAATTGTTACACCCAAAATATAAATCAATGATATTTTTCAGTGTAACTAAATCCTATGTCGCGAAATGTTAATTTTGTTAGTAATGTATTAAAATAGAAAACAGTAATCAATTTAAATCAGGTTAAAGACAAGTGTTTTGTTCATCCAATGATATTATAATACTCTCTCTGTCTCTTTTTATCATCACTTTTCATTTTGATTGTCTATTTCATTTTACATTATTTTTACTTTTGGATAATTGACTATCATTTTTATTTAATCTCATTCGTATATTATTATTCTCTTTTAATTTTATTTACACAATTTATTCTTATTCTTTATTTATTATAACTATCTACTTTTCCTTAAAACAAAAATAAATTTTCTGTCGAATACTATCCTAAAATTACAGACTATCTTGAATTCGCCATGGAGTCTTAAAAGACCTAAGTCCAAGAATGTACGAAGAATTAAAGTGCGTCAAACGAAGAGTTAATTAAACATTAGTATATGTCTTGTGTGCCATGAGCGCCATGAGCACCACGAGGCAACTCTTAGGTTTGCCACACACCTGTTTTCAAGAGAGTCCCCACATGCACCACATTGGTTTACAAAGAAAATTATATGTTTATAAGTTTTTTTACAAGTAATTAAATTAAAAAAAATTAAAATAAATAAAGAACAAAAATTTACATAGATAACTATTAAAATTAACATAATAGGAATAATTTATATAGTTAATTTTGATGTTTTTGGATTAAGACAATCACATTAATATTAATAGTATGTAAATTATCATAGTTTTTAAAATACATTTATTAACTAAGCTCGTTTATCAAGCATAGTGCAGTGGTGTATCTTAAAATTTTGTCTACAGAAGTATAATTTATTTAAATTTATTAGTGAAATATATGAATTTAATTGTCATATTTAGCCTTTATTTGAACTTTATAGACCTTTATATGAACTTTTTAAGCTTATTTGAACTTTTTTAGCCTTTATTAAAACTTATGTTTGATCCCATCAAACAAAAACTTGTCTAAGTTACCCTTTCTAAAATTTTTCCATAAAGCATTTATATAAAAACATTCAAATTTTTAATATCACTAGTGGAAAAAACCTCGTTTGCTGCGGTTTTTTTGCCATTATTTGCTGCGGTTTTGGCCCCCAGCAATAGTGATAGCAGCAAATGTCCTACTTTAAATGCTGCGGTTCAAAACCGTAGCAAATAAGGGCATTATTTGCTGCGGTCATGGGCTAAAACCGCAGCAAATAATGGGTGTTATTTGCTGCGGTCAGGGGGAAAAACCGCAGCAATAAGTGTGGCATTATTTGCTGCAGTCAGGCTTAAAACCGCAGCAATAAGTGTCTTTTTTTTTTTCTTTTTCAGTTTAATCCTTATAATAATGCAATAATATTACAATGTAATAACAGTGATTAATCCAATGATAATCACAGATAATCAACATTAATCTCTTTGTAATAATAAACTCTCGCTCGTATATATATATAATATAATATGTACGTACATATATATATATACATTAAATAAACTATAAAAAATAATCAATAGTAATTACAATTTATCAAGGACAAATATTAGCAAGATACACGGCAATCTTGTCTTTTAATTCGCGCATCTCTTCACTTCTCAAAGCGCGTGTTTCCCTCGGAATGTCGTTTAAAACCTATATTATAATATTAAAATAAAAGCTATTAATATAGAAACATTAGATTTTACCAATAATATATTTAATTAAGAACGTAACAAATACTTACGGCATCTACATTTTCGACTCCAAATTCCTTCACGAAATTTATAATATCGTCCATAAACTTCAGCGCGTAGTAGCCGCAGTCAAAGGAAGAAGGAGGTTGTTGAAAGCACTAAGAGAAAATAGAAGTTAGTGTCAAAAACGGTTAAAAACGCATAAAATCGCAACTTAACACATAAATTCTAGAATATGACTATGATTTTCAATTCTAACAACTTCTACACAATAATATATACCAAATATTGTTGTGTGCCAAGTTTCGTGCAAAACAAACAAAGTTTGAGCTACTTTACGCGCGGAATTGACAAAAACGCTTAAAAACGCATAAAATCGCAACTTAACTTCTAATTTCTAGCATATGACTATTATTATCAATTCTAACCATTTCAACACAATAATATATGCCAAATAGTGTTGTGTGCCAAGTTTCGTGCATAACAAACCATGTTTGAGTACTTTACGCGCGAAATTGACAAAAACGCTTAAAAACGCATAAAATCGCAACTTAACTTCTAATTTCTAGCATATGACTATTATTATCAATTCTAACCATTTCAACACAATAATATATGCCAAATAGTGTTGTGTGCCAAGTTTCGTGCATAACAAACCATGTTTGACCTACTTTACGCGCGAAATTGACAAAAACGCTTAAAAACCCATAAAATCGCAACTTAACTTCTAATTTCTAGCATATGACTATTATTATCAAGTATAACCATTTCAACACAATAATATATGCCAAATAGTGTTGTGTGCCAAGTTTCGTGCATAACAAACCATGTTTGACCTACTTTACGCGCGAAATTGACAAAAACGCGTAAAAACGCATAAAATCGCAACTTAACTTCTAATTTCTAGAATATGACTATTATTATCAATTATAACCTTTTCAACACAATAATATATGCCAAATAGTGTTGTGTGCCAAGTTTCGTGCATAACAAACCATGTTTGACCTACTTTACGCGCGAAATTGACAAAAACGCTTAAAAACGCATAAAATCGCAACTTAACTTCTAATTTCTAGCATATGACTATTATTATCAATTATAACCATTTCAACACAATAATATATGCCAAATAGTGTTGTGTGCCAAGTTTCGTGCATAACAAACCATGTTTGACCTACTTTACGCGCGAAATTGACAAATAAAAACGCGAAATTGACAGCATCAAACTAGTGACCAGACCACCTTGCACGACAAGTGGAGACCAAACCTATGCATCCAGGACCTAGGCTAAAGTGGAAATGGAATCTTGGTACTTGGATCTAGCTATCAAGGTCCTAAAACCATTCTAACAATCCCCGTGGACTCCTAGAAGCTGAGCCGAAGGAGGGCTGGTCGACAGTTTGCTAGATCAATATTTTGTTTAAGTGTTTGTGGTTGTTTCGTGTTCTTTTCATGATCTTTTGTAGTTTTTGACTGTGTCATTAATCAAAGCTTACGCACAAAATTAATCCTTGCATAACCAAGGCCTTAATCAGCCCCGGTTTCGCATCAAAACCAAGTTTGAGCTACTTTACGCGCGGAATTGACAAAAACGCTTAAAAACGCATAAAATCGCAACTTAACTTCTAATTTCTAGCATATGACTATTATTATCAATTATAACCATTTCAACACAATAATATATGCCAAATAGTGTTGTGTGCCAAGTTTCGTGCATAACAAACCATGTTTGACCTACTTTACGCGCGAAATTGACAAAAACGCTTAAAAACGCATAAAATCGCAACTTAACTTCTAATTTCTAGCATATGACTACTATTATCAATTCTAACCATTTCAACACAATAATATATTCCAAATAGTGTTGTGTGCCAAGTTTCGTGCATAACAAACCATGTTTGAGCTACTTTACGCGCGAAATTGACAAATAAAAACGCGAAATTGACAGCATCAAACTAGTGACCAGACCACCTTGCACGACACGTGGAGACCAAACCTATGCATCCAGGACCTAGGCTAAAGTGGAAATGGAATCTTGGTACTTGGATCTAGCTATCAAGGTCCTAAAACCATTCTAACAATCCTCGTGGACTCCTAGAAGCTGAGCCGAAGGAGGGCTGGTCGACAGTTTGCTAGATCAATATTTTGTTTAAGTGTTTGTGGTTGTTTCGTGTTCTTTTTATGATCATTTGTAGTTTTTGACTGTGTCATTAATCAAAGCTTACGCACAAAATTAATCCTTGCATAACCAAGGCCTTAATCAGCCCCGGTTTCGCATCAAAACCAAGTTTGAGCTACTTTACGCGCGGAATTGACAAAAACGCTTAAAAACGCATAAAATCGCAACTTAACTTCTAATTTCTAGCATATGACTATTATTATCAATTCTAACCATTTCAACACAATAATATATGCCAAATAGTGTTGTGTGCCAAGTTTCGTGCATAACAAACCAAGTTTGAGTACTTTACGCGCGAAATTGACAAAAACGCTTAAAAACGCATAAAATCGCAACTTAACTTCTAATTTCTAGCATATGACTATTATTATCAAGTATAACCATTTCAACACAATAATATATGCCAAATAGTGTTGTGTGCCAAGTTTCGTGCATAACAAACCAAGTTTGAGTACTTTACGCGCGAAATTGACAAAAACGCTTAAAAACGCATAAAATCGCAACTTAACTTCTAATTTCTAGCATATGACTATTATTATCAAGTATAACCATTTCAACACAATTATATATGCCAAATAGTGTTGTGTGCCAAGTTTCGTGCATAACAAACCATGTTTGACCTACTTTACGCGCGAAATTGACAAAAACGCGTAAAAACGCATAAAATCGCAACTTAACTTCTAATTTCTAGAATATGACTATTATTATCAATTATAACCTTTTCAACACAATAATATATGCCAAATAGTGTTGTGTGCCAAGTTTCGTGCATAACAAACCATGTTTAACCTACTTTACGCGCGAAATTGACAAAAACGCTTAAAAACGCATAAAATCGCAACTTAACTTCTAATTTCTAGCATATGACTATTATTATCAATTATAACCATTTCAACACAATAATATATGCCAAATAGTGTTGTGTGCCAAGTTTCGTGCATAACAAACCATGTTTGACCTACTTTACGCGCGAAATTGACAAATAAAAACGCGAAATTGACAGCATCAAACTAGTGACCAGACCACCTTGCACGACAAGTGGAGACCAAACCTATGCATCCAGGACCTAGGCTAAAGTGGAAATGGAATCTTGGTACTTGGATCTAGCTATCAAGGTCCTAAAACCATTCTAACAATCCCCGTGGACTCCTAGAAGCTGAGCCGAAGGAGGGCTGGTCGACAGTTTGCTAGATCAATATTTTGTTTAAGTGTTTGTGGTTGTTTCGTGTTCTTTTCATGATCTTTTGTAGTTTTTGACTGTGTCATTAATCAAAGCTTACGCACAAAATTAATCCTTGCATAACCAAGGCCTTAATCAGCCCCGGTTTCGCATCAAAACCAAGTTTGAGCTACTTTACGCGCGGAATTGACAAAAACGCTTAAAAACGCATAAAATCGCAACTTAACTTCTAATTTCTAGCATATGACTATTATTATCAATTATAACCATTTCAACACAATAATATATGCCAAATAGTGTTGTGTGCCAAGTTTCGTGCATAACAAACCAAGTTTGAGTATTTTACGCGCGAAATTGACAAAAACGCTTAAAAACGCATAAAATCGCAACTTAACTTCTAATTTCTAGCATATGACTATTATTATCAATTCTAAACATTTCAACACAATAATATATGCCAAATAGTGTTGTGTGCCAAGTTTCGTGCATAACAAACCATGTTTGACCTACTTTACGCGCGAAATTGACAAAAACGCTAAAAAACCCATAAAATCGCAACTTAACTTCTAATTTCTAGCATATGACTATTATTATCAAGTATAACCATTTCAACACAATAATATATGCCAAATAGTGTTGTGTGCCAAGTTTCGTGCATAACAAACCATGTTTGACCTACTTTACGCGCGAAATTGACAAAAACGCTTAAAAACGCATAAAATCGCAACTTAACTTCTAATTTCTAGAAAATGACTATTATTATCAATTATAACCATTTCAACACAATAATATATGCCAAATAGTGTTGTGTGCCAAGTTTCGTGCATAACAAACCATGTTTGACCTACTTTACGCGCGAAATTGACAAAAACGCTTAAAAACGCATAAAATCGCAACTTAACTTCTAATTTCTAGCATATGACTATTATTATCAATTCTAACCATTTCAACACAATAATATATTCCAAATAGTATTGTGTGCCAAGTTTCGTGCATAACAAACCATGTTTGACCTACTTTACGCGCGAAATTGACAAATAAAAACGCGAAATTGACAGCATCAAACTAGTGACTAGACCACCTTGCACGACACGTGGAGACCAAACCTATGCATCCAGGACCTAGGCTAAAGTGGAAATGGAATCTTGGTACTTGGATCTAGCTATCAAGGTCCTAAAACCATTCTAACAATCCTCGTGGACTCCTTGAAGCTGAGCCGAAGGAGGGCTGGTCGACAGTTTGCTAGATCAATATTTTGTTTAAGTGTTTGTGGTTGTTTCGTGTTCTTTTTATGATCATTTGTAGTTTTTGACTGTGTCATTAATCAAAGCTTACGCACAAAATTAATCCTTGCATAACCAAGGCCTTAATCAGCCCCGGTTTCGCATCAAAACCAAGTTTGAGCTACTTTACGCGCGGAATTGACAAAAACGCTTAAAAACGCATAAAATCGCAACTTAACTTCTAATTTCTAGCATATGACTATTATTATCAATTCTAACCATTTCAACACAATAATATATGCCAAATAGTGTTGTGTGCCAAGTTTCGTGCATAACAAACCAAGTTTGAGTACTTTACGCGCGAAATTGACAAAAACGCTTAAAAACGCATAAAATCGCAACTTAACTTCTAATTTCTAGCATATGACTATTATTATCAAGTATAACCATTTCAACACAATAATATATGCCAAATAGTGTTGTGTGCCAAGTTTCGTGCATAACAAACCAAGTTTGAGTACTTTACGCGCGAAATTGACAAAAACGCTTAAAAACCCATAAAATCGCAACTTAACTTCTAATTTCTAGCATATGACTATTATTATCAAGTATAACCATTTCAACACAATAATATATGCCAAATAGTGTTGTGTGCCAAGTTTCGTGCATAACAAACCATGTTTGACCTACTTTACGCGCGAAATTGACAAAAACGCTTAAAAACGCATAAAATCGCAACTTAACTTCTAATTTCTAGCATATGACTATTATTATCAATTCTAACCATTTCAACACAATAATATATGCCAAATAGTGTTGTGTGCCAAGTTTCGTGCATAACAAACCATGTTTGACCTACTTTACGCGCGAAATTGACAAATAAAAACGCGAAATTGACAGCATCATACTAGTGACCAGACCACCTTGCACGACACGTGGAGACCAAACCTATGCATCCAGGACCTAGGCTAAAGTGGAAATGGAATCTTGGTACTTGGATCTAGCTATCAAGGTCCTAAAACCATTCTAACAATCCCCGTGGACTCCTAGAAGCTGAGCCGAAGGAGGGCTGGTCGACAGTTTGCTAGATCAGAATTTTGTTTAAGTGTTTGTGGTTGTTTCGTGTTCTTTTCATGATCATTTGACCAAACCTATACAAAACCCATAAAATCGAATTTGTGTACCTTTCTTGCTATCCATTTTGGAAATGTGGCTCTGGATGTAGATCCCATTTGTCCACGCACTCTTTTCATTGCGCTGAAACGCATGGGAAAAGTAATACCATTTATATATATATAACACTTAATTAAATCAAATTGGTAAAATAATTAATATTACGTACGCATTCAACAATGCTTTGAATCTTGTGTTGCGAGGTAGGCTGTTAGGTTTTTGTAATGAGTCGAAGACGTGCACGGTGTTCGTTAAAGGACATATGATCAAAAGTATCCAATGCAAACTACAAACACAAATTTAAAATCAACAAATTAGAGATTAGGTGACTTTAAAAATCAAAAGATAAATTCAATTTCAAAAATAAAACTTACTCTTCCCAATATGGAGTCAGAATGAATGTGTGTTTACATGCAAGGGAATTAGTCAAAGCAGTCTCAATGTATGCTCTGACGACATCTGGATCATTTCTACATTTACTATCCGAAATCGTCTCCGGAAAAAACCATCCAATTTTTATTGGAGGTTCGCAAGAATTTACCTCCTCGTAAACCGCACTAAACTCACAAATAAGAGAATTTTGTTAGTAATTCGGTCATTAAAACAATTAAACAACAATGCCTAACTTGTAAGATAATGAACATCACCTCATGTAGACATGGAAAAGAGCTACGTTCAGCATCTCTCCTCTCAAAAATTGCCCGATGTCACTAGGACCAATAATTACATACGGGTCTTCTGAAAAGCAGTATTGCTCCTTCAGCAGGGGCAACATGATTGGGTCCTCCTCACTTATGCGAGATGCACAATAATGCAGCCATTTGCAATCTTGAGAGAGATCTTTTAGCTCCTCATCAGTCAAAATTGGAGTGCTTGGCATTGACTTTGACCCAGTCGACACCTTTGCTGAGGAACCGACCTCTCTACAAGATCCCTTTGGACTCTTTTGCTATTTCAATTTATAAATAAAAATTAAATTAGTGTGAGCATGCAATTAAAAAAATAAAAATAAATAAGGTACAAATGATTCTTACCGTGTTAGTGAATCGGACCCAAGCATATGGCCATGTGACGAAACTACCTAGGGCGTCTGATAGTTTCTCAAGGCTCCATGCTGGCATTGGAATTGGGAGTGAGAAATCTTCAAACCCCTTTACAATAGTCTCCACGGCCACACTGATGTGGCCACTTGTAACAGGCACTGAATGCACTGTTTGGCCCTCTTTATTTAGCTGTGCCATACCATATGCAACCTCAGTTAAGTCGCCATCACTAGCAACACCTAACTGAGGCAGCAAAAGAGAACAAGGAGTCGCCTCCTGAAAATTGTGTCGTTTAGTATAATAAGCATCATAATAAAATTTTAATTACGCGTTGCAATTTAAATTAATAAGTGCTTATATATTTAAAAACTATGTACCTGTAGCACTGACACCGGAGTTGGCTCCGGATTTTGAGCGACGGGGGTATTAGTAAAGAGCTGGGGTGCTACGGGGGTAATGGGCTCGGGTGTTGGCTCGACCAAAGCGTCAGAATCCCCATGTTGACTTCCCTGATCCTCGACAATCAGGTTTGCCAAGTCCACAATGGGTGCACCCATCTTTTGCAACACGGTGGCCAACTTCGCGAGAACGTCCTTCGTAATCTCCGCTCGGAGGGTTGCTGCTTCTTCCCGCAGTGCCGTTCGGGATTGAGTAGCAACACTCTTTGCCGAATGCCTTCTGTAACCCCACGCGGACGCCTCCTTTTCCGACTACCCGCCCACTGTGGTCTTTCCCTAAGACCATATGCAATGCGTCAACATTGCCTTTTGGGGTGAACTCCCCCGTAGCTTCTTTTTCCTTCCAGCCCATCTGTTCAAATAAAAAGTGACATATATAGTAATTAGTATAAGTACATCAAAGCCAAAGAATACAAAACAAATGAAGAATATACTTAATAATTTCAAAACTCACCACAGCATCAGCAACCTTCTTCGTTCCTGGATCATTAATGGTAAATTTACCACTTGCATCTCGGGAATGAAGCCCGCAATACCAATCACGCACCCGATCTCTAGCAAGAGTATGTACGGATGCGGAGGTAGTCGTAGATGAGGGTGTGGATGAACTTTGATTGGGGTATAAACCCGCATCCACCCACTCTTTTCGGACCTCATCGTACGTTTTCTGGCCTGATGGTAAAACTTCCTTTTGCTTGCAGAATCTGAAGCTTTACCACGCTTTTCCTAATTAATCAATAGAAATCGAATGTCATGTATTAGTTTAATGACTGAATCAAAAGAAGTAAATTCAAATTGGTAAACTATAATATAATATGAAATACTTACAACTTCTATGGGAGTTGTTCTTTTGGCAACAAAGGTCTCCCAATCCCTCTTCGATATGTGACCCCATATTTCGTAGGGCATCTTCGAAGGTGCTTGCTCTCCACCTTCGTTTCTCGTTTTGACCTTTTTGGTCGTACGGGCACGGGTCTTCGTAATCCAGCCAGTTACTAGCTTGGATTTGAAATCTCTGAATCTTTCAGCAACAGCTGAAAGAAACACATTCTTCTTGTCCTCATCGCTCTCGATGTGGAAAAGATTCTACAAAAAAAATTTATATTTGTTACTGTCAATTAAATTAATTTTAAAATGAAACTAAATGAGTAAAAATAGTAAAGTTGCTTACCACAGTATCATTTCATAGAGAGTTTTTCAAACCCTCTTGAACCTCGTTCCATGCGTGCAATATGGAAATCTTGCGGATACATAGGCCCACTTGTTTTCCATATTGCCTACGTCATTTTCCGCAGGGTTGACCCAATGCATTGTATTCCAAATGCATTGGTTCCGTGACTTTGAGGTTTTTCGTAGGACCTCGCCCTTTTCTTTTCTTACTGGTAGTGGGAGCATCCATTGGTGGGGCGTCTTCAGTCTCAAAATCATTGTCTAGAGGTGGAGCGTCTTCAGCCATACGCTCGAATCTCACAATTTGGTCCTCTTCACTGTCGTAACTACGATGCTCATTATCCGAGGTCTCAATCTCGGGGACAATTTCGTCTCTGAATAGATGCATTATATATCAGTATCTGAAAGAGTATGAATAGAAATATATTAGAACATAAGCTAAGTAATATTAAGAATATGACTATAATTTACAATTCTAATACGTACGTTCAACACAATAATATATAACAAATAAGTGTTTTGTGCAAAGTTTCATGCAAAACAAACCAAGTGCCAAAAAAACTTTTAAAAGCTTTAAATTCATACCTTGTGAATCATTTAATTCAAATGTATTCCTTCCGTGTGATCTACACGCATATAACCAACATCTACATCATCTACATCATCTTGATCCACTGATATTGGATTGATAAAGGGAGGGGAGTCTTCAAAAGCTTCATATTCTTCCTCATCCTCAACATCACCTATACCAAGAATGCTTCTTTTTCCCGTTACAACAATAGACCATTTTTTATCAGACGGGTCTACAATGTAGAATACTTGCTTGGCTTGTGTGGCTAGTATGAATGGCTCCTCACTATCACGCAAACGAGCTAAGTCTACAAGAGTGAATCCACAAGGGTCGTCATTTTTTATGCATCGTCGATTATTATCTACCCACTTACATTTGAAAAGACCAATATTGAAAGTAGAGTAGTCAAGCTCCCATATTTCATGTACCCGCCTGTAGTATACCAATTTAGCATCAACCGACGCTTGATCCTTCGCACTCGCGTAAAATGTAGATGACGCCAAAATAGAAACCCCACTATTCTGTAGATACGATGACTTCTTGTCTTGACCCTTAGTCCAAAATGTGAAGCCATTGACATCGTAACCCTCATATTTGTTGACATCATCACGAGGACCAAAAGCTAACCACTTAACAATTTCGGATACACCCTTGAGTTCTTCGCATATTACTCGATTATGAAAACAATTAATAAACGTCTTGTTATGCAACTGCATCAATGCCCTATCCCCTTTAGAAGGATGTTTTGCGCGCAATATATCAAAATGCTCACTCAAAAAAGGATGAACTTCCGGAATATGATGCAACACATACAAGTGTGCTTGTAGAAGGCTTTCTCGAGGAGGTGTGACCGATTTGGAGCCAATTGTTCCTTTTCCCTCAAGCCTTCCTTCATGTCTAGAGGTGGGAAGTCCAATAGGCTTTGCCATGGCCAAATACTCGGCTATAAAGTTACTAATCTCATCGCTCACAGTGCCTTGAATCATACTCCCCTCGGGTTGTGCTGGATTCCTCACCTTGTTTTGTAAAACACCCATGTGTCTTTCAAAAGGATAACACCACCTTAAAAAAACTGGACCCAAAAGTTTGATCTCACGAACGAGATGGACAATAAGATGAACCATTATGTCAAAGAAAGAAGGTGGAAAATACATCTCAAACTTGCATAAAGTTACAATCACGTCGAGTTGAAGTGCATCAAGTTTAAAGGGATCAAGAACTTTACTACAAATTGTGTTGAAGAACGAACATAGCTCGGTAATAGCATATCTCACATGTTTTGGCAGTATTCCACGGATTGCAATTGGTAAGAACACTTGCATCATTACGTGGCAATCGTGAGATTTCATGCTTCCCAACTTCAGCTCACCATTTAGGCTAACAAATCTCTTCATGTTGGATGAGTACCCAGACGGAACCTTAATGCCATACAAACACTCACAAAATGTCCGCTTCTCTGCTTTGGACAATGTGTAGCAAGCTGAAGGCAAATAAACTTTGTCATTAAGCATCTTCTTCTTACTGCCACCAACTTCATCATCAGCTCTATTTCTTTTCTTACTCACCTTAACATGTGCCCACAACTCCGGACGAAGACCCTTACATTCAAACCAATCTCGCACGGCCCTAACATCTTTTTTCTTACCCGGAATGTTCATGAGAGTCCCGAGTATGGCATCGCATACATTTTTCTCTATATGCATAACGTCAAGACAATGCCTAACCTGTAGATCTCTCCAATATGGAAGCTTCCAAAAGATTGATTCTTTTTTCCATAATCCGCCTTCACCTCCTTGCACTTGCCCCGTTTTACCAAATACAGTCTCAACTCCCTTAACCTGTTCATAAACCTCATAACCGGTCAACGGTCGACGAGCTACACGGTCCTCAACCTCCCCATTGAACAACTTCTTCTTCTTACGATATTGGTGGTCTCGTGGGAGGAACTTTCGATGGTGCATGAATACGTGTTTGCACTTAGGAATCCACGTGGATTCCATGTCATCGATACATATCGGGCATGCTTTCTTCCCTTTGTTCTTATACCCCGATAAGTTGCCATATGCCGGAAAATCATTAACGGTGCATAAAAGCATTGCACGCAAGGTGAGCTCCTCATTAGCATATGCATCAAACACTGAAACGCCTTCATCCCACATCTTTCTCAAATCCTCAACGAGAGGTGCAAGATACACATCTATGTCATTGCCAGGTTGTTTAGGACCCGAGATAAGAAGCGAAAGCATTATGTACTTACGCTTCATACACAACCAAGGTGGCAAATTATAGATCACTAAAAGTACCGGCCAAGTACTATGTTGAGAACTAAGATTGCCGAACGGGTTCATTCCATCCGTACACAGTCCGAGCCTTAAATTACGAACCTCATCCTCAAAAGTCTTATGCAACCTATCAATACTCTTCCACTCCGGAGAATCAGATGGATGTGTGAGCAAGTGACCTTTCTTCACCCTATCTGCATGCCACCTCAAATTTAACGCATCTTTCTTTATAGAAAACAAGCGCTTGAATCTAGGTATTATTGGAAGATACCACAATACCTTAGTCGGAGGCCCTTTAGCATCCCGAGCCCCTTTACGCTTGTAGCGCGATAACCTACACCTAGGACACTCTTCTAAGTTCTCGTTTTCATTCCGATACAACACACAATCATTCGGACACGCATGAATCTTCTGGTACTCTAAGCCGAAAGGACACATGAGCTTTTTGGCATAATATGTCGACTTTGGAAGTTCATTTCCCTCAGGAAGCAACTCACCTAACGCTTCTAATAACATTGTGAAACTAGCGTCACTCCAATTGAACTTTGACTTAATGTTGAAAATTGTCAACACTGCTGTTAGTTTGGTGAACTTTGTACATCCAGGGTACAAAGGCTTTTGAGAAGCCTCTGTCAACAAGTCAAAAACACGAGGACGTTTTCCTAACTCATCCTCGACTCCCTCCATCATCTCATCAACACGATCCACATCCTCATCGACATTCTCTTCATCTGTCTCATACCCATCAACATGATCTACTACATCCTCATTGACATCAGCCACATTATTGACGTCCTCAACAACACTTTTCTCTTTGTAAACTCCCTCCTCACCATGCCAAACCCAAACATGATATTGAGGCCTAAACCCACGTCGAAATATGTGCTCCCTAAGGATATCAACACTATCTACCTTTGATACATTGCCACAACTGACACATGGGCAATAAAAACCAACTCCCCCCGTCCTAACTTGATGTTCAACCGCAATACTACAAAATTCTAATACGCCATCAATAAATTCCGACGATTCAATGCTTCCATACATCCAAGAACGATCGTTTGTCATCCTAATTAGTGTGATTAATTGATTCAAAACAAAAAAATAATTAATAATATTCATTTAAAAACAATAAAAGTTAATAATTAATATTCTTAAACTAAAGAGTTTTTTTTTTCTTGCATTATTCTTCATGACTGATCTAACCTACGTACACAAATCCTATTCGAAGTCTTTCATCTTCTTCATGACGAAACTGCCCTTTTTTATTTGATATTGCTTTATTGATATATTGTTTGATTGAGTTTACAACAACAAGAACAACAAGATTATATTCGATTTTTTACAACAAGAATAAGAACCAAGAACAACAACGTAACAAGATTTTAAGTTGAAGATGAACAGAAACAGGGTTTATGAACAGCAACATCAACAACAAAAACAGCTTCATCTTCTCAAATGACCACAAGATTTCTTACAAGAACAGCAACAACAAGAAGATGAACAGAAACATATATTCGATGAACAGCAACAAGAACAGCAACAAAATTCGTTTATGAAAATTCGAAGTTTGATGATGAAATAAAAATAAAAATAAAAACAGCAACAAGAACAGCAAAAGTTCAAAATAAAATTAAAAATAAAAACAGCAACAAGAAGCAACAAGGATTTACCTTCAAAACACAAGTTTGATGATGTACAGTAGATGAAAAGAAGCAACACGAACAGCAACAAGTTTGTGAAGATGAACAGCAACAAGTTTGTGAAGATGAAGAAGATGAACAACAACACAAACACGTACAAATGAAGATTAATAACAGCAAATGAATAAAAGAGCGTTTGTGAAAATGAAGATGAACACAAGAAACGAACACAATGAAGCGTTTTTGAAGCGTTTGTGAAGATGTTGAAGAGGAACGAATTGCAAATGAAGATGAAGCGTTTTTTCAATGAAGAACAACTGTATAACGTATTTGAGAAGATATGAGAAATAAAAAGAAATGGCGGGTTTTATTTGTGCAAAGGTCATTTGCTGCGGTTCATTAGAAAACCGGAGCAATTAATCCAATTTTGCTAGGGTATTTGCTGCGGTTGTGCATAAACCGCAACAATAAATGCATGATGCTAGGGTATTTGCTGCGGTCCTTAGGAAAACCGCAGCAATTAGAGTATTTTTTTTTTCCAATACGTTTTTCTATTTTTTGCTGCTAATACACAAAAACCGCAGCAAATATTGAGCAGCAAATACATTTTTTTCCACTAGTGTATCCAATTCCACTTTAATATTGACATATCAATAATTTTTGTTAGTGATAAAAATAAACACTACTATAAAAATAAAAATAAAAGCCCTCAATCACTAGAAAACTTTTTAATACCTTAAATCAGTCAAATTCATAAGTGAAATTCCTAAAGTAGCTAAATAAGAGAATTTATAAAATGCAAATTTCAAATAAAATCTCTATATGTGATAAGGGAGGTTCAGAATAAGGTAAATACATGGTAAACAAGAAAAAGAATTACCATATCCAGTATATTTCGTCTATAGAAAACTACGATTAGAACCTGGGGAGGAGAAAAAGGCGACAACCCATACCCATAAAGAATCAGAATGCGGATAAAAAGTCCCTCGATCTTCACCAATCTTGATGAATTATAGTATTTTTAAAAGAGAGCAAGTTATCTAATTAGAAGAATTTGGTGACTTGCATGTTTTCCAAAATTTATTAAAAAATATAGGTAGTGTTATTTCATTCACTTCGGTAGTTAAATGTGTAATACTTAAGATACAATTATTTAAATATTCATCAACTCTTTTGATTTTTAAAGTACAAATACAATAACAATATTTTAAATTACATAAACAATTACACGTGATAATTTTTATATAATATTTCTAAAAATAAATGTAAAATAATTTATGGTCGAAATTGGGTCAAATATAGATCTTAAAAGTGTGAACCCAAACCTCAACTCAAACCTTAAGTTTAAGGACCCAAAACCGACCAAACTCATACCCATAAGGTTTAAAAATAGGTACATTTAGACCCTTAAATTGGAGTCGGATTAAGTTTAGAACCTTAGTATCTAAGATACACATAGGATGAGGAGGGAGAGATTGCACTTTAAAGTTTGATAAATGGGAATGAGAGGAAGATAAGTTAGAGCTTCAGTTAGGTCGAACGTAACTTGGAGAAGTCAACTGTATGTTTAATTTTTTAGATTATTTTAACCCACTTCTTCAACATGATGTTTTTTGATTCATGGTGACTATAACTCAAAAATAATAAACTTATTATAATTTATAAATAATCTAAAATTCAAAATCATTTTTATAAAATAAATTATAAAATAGAGGTGTTTATTCAAATTATCGGATTAATCTTAAATAATGTAATTCAAATCAATTTAAATCATGAGCTTCTAGAGAACCCGGGAAACTAAATCGGATACTCTAGTATTTCCCCGGTTCTGGAATTTTCGGTTTTTAATTATTGCTGCATGCACCTTCGTCTTGCTGCATCAGTATCTTACAGTTACACTAACCCGAATTCCTGTGAAAACTCATTAATCGACCCTTTTATCTGTAAGTTTTCCTGTAATCTATTTTCAATCCTCTGTTACATTTCTTTTATAATTGTACTGTTCAATCAATTTGCTCTTGCTAGTTCGTTACCACTGATTTGATTCAATGTTCTTCAATTTTGAATGGTTTTTTCCATCATGCCCTATATTAAATTGAAGCTATTTTGCACCATGATCATGAAGAATTTTTTGTTTATATATATATATTGTAATTTGCATAAAAAAATGAAAAATTGTCCTGCTACAGTGTACAATGGCTGTTACATTATATGACCTCAAATCTGATGCTGGTTTGAAAAGGCTTGATGAATACTTGCTCAGTAGGAGTTACATTACTGGGTAAGTAAGATTTTATTCATACCTTTTGGAATTGAAGGACATATTCTTTTATCAGGACTGAACTGAATTTTATGGAACTGTTCTTATTCAGTAGTTTAATTTACATTGGACTTACTAGGACTGAATTTTAGTTGTGGAGAAATCGAGCCTAATCCTATGTTTGGATGCGAGAAAATGGAGGAACGGAAGTGAAGGAAAATAGAGGGATCAGAAAATTTTCATTTGGATAAGGAGAGCCGGAGAGGGTAAAATGAAGGGAATTGGATGGACGTTAGAGTATATAACATTTGGGTTTTCACCATCAGCTTAAGCTTTTAGTTGAGTTAGTTGAGTATATATTGTATTAAAAGCCAGTGTGACAAGAGATTACGATTTTGAATTTCAACAACCCTGTATTTAAAGTGGAATATTCAGCTGTAAGTATAAGTATAGGGAGGATCTATGTTGCATTCACACTTCTAGCCCAATGGACTCTCGTGTGAGAGGGTGTGTTAGAGTATATAACATATATCCGGGGGCTTTAATTATTAACTTAAATTTTTGGTTGAGTTGGTTCCTTGACAATGGAAAATCTCCTTTTTATTTTATAAACCAAGTCCTTTCATCAATGGAAAAATTTAGAAAACATACCATTGTTTCCCTTTGCTCTCCTTCCTTAAGAGTATATAACATTTCCAATGCTATAACCATAAGATAAAACTTTGGTTGTAGTCCTAGTATATGTTGTATTCTCTATTTCAGCAAAAAGTTTAAGCAGATGGTGTAACCTCAGGATATGTTATATAATCTATCATTAAAATGCTATACAAACACACTCTAAGTTGCACTTAGCTTATTTTTGTTAAAAGTGGTTAAACTTGATTCTTTTGTGCATCATATACTAGTTACCAAGCCTCCAAGGATGATCTTGTTGTGTATTCGGAAATTCCTAATGTATCGTTGGACCAGTATGTCAACGCATCCAGATGGTACAAACACATCGATGCACTCTTGAGGATGTCGTAAGATCTTCTAACTTTCAGTTTGAAATTGTTGCTCTTTCCATTTGATTGTTTTGTTGAGTGAATTTCGGCCTTTTATTGGAATAAAATTTGTATTTGTTTTGCAATTAGTGGCGTTTCTGGTGAGGGGTCAGGTGTTATTGTTGAGGGAAATGCTCCTGGTCCTGATGTTGCTACTCCTCCTGCCGTTGATTCTAAGGTGATCACCCTTTTGCGTTCTTCGTTGGATTGATCATTGTCTGCAACTTCTTTTGGTTGTTCTTTTCTGAATGTATTTTCAAAAATTTTCAGGCTTCAGCTGATGACGTTGATCTCTTTGGAGAAGAGACTGAAGAGGAGAAAAAGGCTGCTGAAGAACGAGCTGCTGCTGCTAAGAAGTCCACTAAAAAGAAAGAATGTGAGTAGAGGGGTTTAAAACAGACTCAATGACCTGGTATTTACCCTATCTTATAACCAAACCCCACTTGACCCAGTTTCAAAATGAATTTAAAATTATGCAAAAATTAATTTGGACACAAGACCAGATTTTGAACTGACCCGAAACATATGACACAAAATTGACCCGATGATCCAAATGAACACTTCTAAATGTGCGTAATTTGTGGTGAGAGTTGTTTCGACTGTTGGCTAGTGTAACATAGTTTGCAGGCTAATTCTCGGTTTGAATTCGAGTTGCACTCAAAATGGCACAAAACAGCCCATAACGTACTATAATTCGCATTTTTCGATTGCAATTCACAAGATTAGGAAATAGTGTGACACTGCTTAACGTTTGCGCAAGTGGGAATTTTTTTTTAATGTTCGATTTTTCTTGAACAGCTGGAAAATCATCAGTCTTGCTAGAGGTAAAGCCATGGGATGATGAAACTGACATGAAGAAGCTTGAGGAAGCTGTCAGAAGTGTTCAGATGGAAGGATTGCTATGGGGAGCATGTATGTTTACAAATGTGGCTAATTTAGTCTTGTTTCAGCTTTCTGTTTATATGGATTATACGTCACTTAAATCGACTAAGTCGAGTTTTTTTTCCTGAACAGCCAAACTTATTCCAGTCGGATATGGTATAAAGAAATTGCAGATCATGATGACCATTGTCGATGATCTGGTCTCTGTCGACGACTTGATTGAGAACTATTTGACAGCTGAACCTATCAACGAGTATGTGCAGAGTTGTGATATCGTCGCCTTTAACAAGATCTGAGAAGTTTGTTGATGTGCTTATATAGATTTTCTGCTTGTCGTCGAATGTCTCTGTTTAGAAAAGCGGGTTTTGTACGAATTTGTTGAAGTGTTTTCCTATGAGAATAAGAATAAGCTTGATGCTGCTTTGGTTGCCTGGTTGTGTTCTCTCTTTCTCCTCGTATAATAGACTTCTCGTGTAATAGACTTGTTACAAATACGAACATGTACTAAAAGTGTATTAGATTACCGTTAGATTACCTGAAAATCGATATGCGAATCTCATTTTGCTTTCATCTCAATAGATTTGCTATATTTTTCTCTTATAGCTTTTTGGATTAATTGTTCGATTTTTATTTTGATAGTTTATATTCTCATGTATGACGCAAAAAAAGTTTTGATCTATGGTTTTATCCATTTGTTCTATTCTCAAAAGTCAATCTCTTGTAAAATTGCATTTTTGTCAAAGTAAATATAAAAAAATATAACATAACAATTTGATTAAGTTGAAAGTTTTTTATGCGAGTTCATACTGACACGAAATGTCCTAAAAAAACTAGAGTAAAAATGTTGTAACAAAACGAGCGGTGAAAAGAGTAATGCATCTATCATAACAGCTAAACGCCGGTCAAAAGCATAAGATATTCCTTTATGCGACCTAAAATACGAATTTTTTACATCTTTATAACTCTAGAGGTATTAGCTTATTTTTTCTAGTTACAATACATTCGATGGGATGTGATGCAACCTTATTATTGTACAATGAAACAACATGAGAATGATGTACTTTTCAGTTAGTCTCTTGAGAGACGCGTCTCAAACACAACCCATTAAAAATTAATGCCTATTTATTGTATTCTTAATGCTTACTTACCGTATCCTTAATGCCTACTTACAATATCTTAAATGTCTACTTACATCATTCTTAATACTTACTTACAATATTTTAAATAATATATAATTAATTGACCCAATTAAAGATAATCTCTCAAAGAAACCGTTTCTCACAAGGATTTGGGTGAACTTTTTTATGCAATATGGTACCATATCCTAAACTTTGTTGTACCATAATGAGTTTGCTAGTAGATATAATGCAATGATACTTAACACCCTAGAGCTTGATTTGCTACATTTCGATTAAGCTTATCTACGACTGCGTCAGTTAATCTCTGCAAATGCTCATTATTGACTTAATTCCTGTAGCATTCTGTAGCTGCACGAACTCCCACCGAATACCTAACCACTCCCTCAAAAATAAATACAGCAGGATCAGAACTCCGTGAAAGAATCATATTCTCGTCAAACAAAATTTCCTTTGGTTGTCTCGCGTGTTATAACTCGTATCAACCTGCTTACACGATGCACACAACCGATTGCACTACCTTTTAAGTGTTTGATTTGTTTACGGCTTTACGCCATGAAGCCAACGAGGTACACCAGTCTTTAACTTATTCGAATAATAGTCCCCTAAGTTGGCTACAAAAAGAGGATCTCGATCCTCATGACAATGCTTATCCGAGCTCTTAGAGTCAGAGTTTCCATGGCTTTCCTGCTCTAATACCTTGCTTAAATCTTCCATGGTCTTCTTTATAATGGCTTTACT
Source organism: Amaranthus tricolor (assembly GCF_026212465.1). Classification (NCBI taxonomy): domain Eukaryota; kingdom Viridiplantae; phylum Streptophyta; class Magnoliopsida; order Caryophyllales; family Amaranthaceae; genus Amaranthus; species Amaranthus tricolor. The sequence continues at coordinate 3,592,754 of NC_080048.1, read as the reverse complement.
CACTAGCTCAGTTGTTGCAATACCAACCATCGTTACCCTTGGGAGAAGCGCGCTATTTTGAAGCTCTTCCTTCATGTAGCCACTAGATGAATCCACAACCCTGAAAAAAAACCGAAAATTGCAAAAAGGAAATCCTTTTAGTTTGATAAATTTGTTAACAGGTTTCTACACAAACCCGATGAGGTTCCATCCTAATACCAATTAGAGTTGGCTGCACATAAACCCGATGAGGTTCCATCCTAAAATCCATTGGTATTAAAAGGAGTGGTCCATCAAGATTATATGTTAGTCAACCTCTCTCTAATCTTGCACTGTGGGATCACATGCGGGTTGTATTTCCAACAATCACATAACTTTAAAATGATTTTCTCACTCCAACAAAAAACCAACAGAGGAAAGAGTTAACCTTGAATCCGCCATTTTGTTGGTCTCGCGTTGGGGTTTCGACCAAGGTGGTCTTAGCCAATCTCTCCATCGAGATGAGAGATCGGCTTGCTGCAGCATAGCTTGATCTTTGATTTCTGGTCCTACCGGAGCAGAAGCAGACTGCTCTGGCGAGTCATTTACGCTTTTCGTATCTGTGTTTGCAGAACAGGTAGATATCTTAAATGCTCTTGACTGTGAAACAGCACTCCTGCACAGAAAATTTAATGTGAACTTGTGAGTCATAGACAGCACGAAAATAAAATCGTTAAGTTCAAATAACTAGCAAAAATAGAGGCGGGGAATTACATATGGTGGTGTTTGGCAAAATAGCTTATTTGGGCAATTTTAGTTTATTTGATACTAATAGAGGGTTGGTAATCAAACCAACTAATGCTAATGTTTGGTAAACTAGCTGGTTAAAATAACTTAATGTTATGAATAAGCTGTTTTTGAACAAGCTGCTCATAGCAGCGGGTTCAAAATGAGCTGGTCAAACCAATTAGTAAAACCAACGTCAAATAAGCCATTGTAATTAGGTATCAACTACCAGCTACCAACCGCTTGTAAAACACCCCCATAACAAATTCATTTGCTCATATACTAGAATTATTAGAAAGAAGGATCGTGGGAAAAGTTCATCACCGGTAAAGATCAGCCGATTTCTGGAAAAGAATACGAGTTAGCTAGGTAGATAGGTGGCTCTTACAACATGATGAGGTAATTAGTCCTACAACTATGGAAGATCGAGATCCATAGCCACTTTATTTGCGCTCACTTTTGGATTCCCTTCCCCTCCGATCAAGCACACAGAAAACGGCTAATCAAGCGTTCGTTGACTCCAACATAACTTTTGGCTGCCATGGAACGGAATAAAAAAGGACAGAACCTCGAGAGCATCTAAAATTATACCTCCTCTCGAATGAGTCAACCATATATGGGAATTTCGGCTGAATCCCAGTAGCCTTCCTCAACCACCTATTTCCCAGAAGCATTTTGTCGACAGCATACAAAAGCTCCATTTCTGCAGCCTTCGATATGACACTTAACGGAATTCCAGGCTGGCCCATCTCGTCCATCAATTCCTGAACCTAGTTAAAACACAAATATGCAAAGAACAGTCAAGGGTGCTGGATGTGCATGATGTCGTTGCTGTTGTAAAGAGTGTCAATGATGCGCATCAGTGCAAACAATAAGGCAACATCGCATCAAATCAGCTGCATTGTAAGGATTTTCAGAAAAAACAAATCGATATTTGCCGCATTGTAAAGGTGCCGCATTTTGGACCGTTTCAAGGAATACAGACCAAATTTTATAAAAGTGTCACATAATTCGTAAATCTCCTAGCGAATCAAAAAAGTGAATTAACGACGGTATTGGGATAATTTTAGGCCAATTTGCGCAAATCACTAATTTTAAAAGTGAATTAGCTGGCGAATTATGTTACATTGAATAAAAGCTTTAATCAACTCACCTCTGTAGGCTCCCATATGTTCTCTGCACTCTCCTCGATGATTTCCTCTGCAAAGTTATCATCAATCACATCTCCCCGCCGTTGCACATGACGGCTTTGAATCAAAGAATTGAAATGCTGATCTACTGATTCCTCTAGAATGTTATCAAGAGTGCTTTTATCAAAAAAATAAGGAGTGTACCTGAAAAATTGAAATCATGCTTTTAATATTCCAATTTACAATATTGCATTGCATGAGCAAGAACGTTAAAATTCAAAAGATAGTTAAAGAACCATTCTAATATTACTTATAAGCCCATCACAAAAGGTTCAAATATATCCTCTAAAGGCATGCTTCCCGAAATATTCACCCCTCCCCCCCCAACCAAAACCCCTCCATGTACAAAAATAAGAAAAAGAGAGCAAGAAAGAGGATTATGGATCATAATCATCCACAGATCAAAGGCTTCCAATCTCTTTAATTTTACGATACATGGACACGGCTACATGTATTAGTTACAGGTGTGGAATCGAGAATCTGAGTCGTGAGTTTTACGAAAAAGCACATAATATTCAGTCAAGAGTAAAGTGTTGGAGTATCGCACCTATATCTGAGTATAAAAGATTGGACAGAGGTACATAAATTAAGATAGAGATAGTCCATATAACACAACTTATATTCATTTAGTTGCGCTTTTCGCCATTTCCTAGTTATCAAGTTCTATGTCAATAGAACATCAGTCATCTAGCTATACCCACTCTTCACCGATTAAAGACCTAAGTGCAATATCATTAAAAAATCCAAAAGTTAGGTAATAAATAATCCCTCTATCCCAATGAACGCGCTACATCATCTTTAAGCATGAGCTCACATTATTTCTCCTCATCACATCCACACTCGATCTATATGTTCATCTCATCCACATTTCTTTTGTCCACTTCTTTTTGTCTTTTTCTCTATTAACTATAAACCATTCTTGATAAAGTTGAAAACTTGGATTGTAGCAAACTCATTCAGACAGGGGAGTATGTCATTAGTGCATCATACATCCTAAGTATGACTCGATAAATTAAACAAAAAATTCTAAGAAATGCCTTTTTCATTTGCCAAACCTTTCCTCTCCCATACATTTGGACATGCCGGATTGCTGGCCATGATCATCAATTCTTGTTCTAGCAAAAGTATATATCATACATATCTACTCTTGTCACAAGTTCACAACCACTCCTATCTTATAGACTTTTGAACTATCAAACCATCAGAGCCTTTGTTATCTTCTCCGGTTCTAAAATTAGATTTTTAAAGACTATTGAACTATCTGTACTTTTTAGCTAAGGCTTATGAAATCAGAACATCAACAGGAAAAATAACAAGTGCTAGTGATATACAATATAATAATAAAGCGCACCACTTAGTTCCTTCCGGGGTTGCTATTGCAACATCTAAATTCTGAGCAGAGAAAACGGGAACACCATCAATCCTTCCCCCACCTACTATTCTGTTTCCCTTTAGAATCTTGCTAGCTGCTTTCACCTATAACAAGGACAATTATCAAGGAAAATCCTCATTACAATCCTCTGAATTCTAGAATGCACAAAACCAACTGTTACCTGCTTTGAATTCGGAACAAACTGAAAAAGATGGGGTTTGTCCTGCGCATAAAAGATGTTCATCGGTCAATTCAGATGGAGAGAGAACTCGATATGAGTCCATACGTAATACACACAAAATGTAAAGCTTGTATATGAAGAAGCTAAAGAAGAAACATACAAAACATAAGAATTTTATGTGCTTGAATATGAAAATAAGAACGATATAACCCCTGGAAGAGAATTATGCAGCTTTATTAATCTTATTACGAAGGGTAAACTGATGGCACTTGATCAACATACCTTGAAATGCTTGTATGCTAAATCGAGTCCACAGGCACCCACAACGCCACTAGGAATGTTTAGTCTTTTAACGAAGGAAACTAAGAAAATGAAAACAATTAGCATAAGATACATGATTCTGAAACTAAAAGTAAGACTTTACACAAAGGCACAAATCATTTGCATCAAATCACATACATAAGAACAATTCAACAGGCTTTCCAAATAACTAACTTCTAGAAATTTAATTATTAGTGTGAATAACAAGGCTGGAGAAACTCGGAAACCTATGTCAGATACATGTATATCATACCTGCGTCACCTGGGTCCACAAAAAAACGGAAGACTGGACATGACTCATTCTTTATTATAGCGGTAAACATCTTCTTCATCCACTCGGGTGCTCTACATATCCATAAGTGGAAAAAAAAATCCATTATCACACATTCAACCACAAATATATAGGTGAACTATCAAATGACCCAAATGAAATAAAAGACCAGATACTAGACTTTCACATCGTCACTACCATGTCTATGAACAAGTTCTAGATTTGATCGCTAAGGTAAGGAGTAAGAACAAGAGGGTAAGGGGCAATTAATCATCGTGTGAGTAGCTGGTGACTGGTGAGAGTCGAAATCCTATCATAAAGGAGAAAGGTTAACACTTTGACCATTAGGCCAACCCATCATTCTCTACTCGTCCTTCAGTTCAATACAATTTCTATTAGAACAAAATGATGCTCTATTTCAATTAAAGAGAATCCAAACAATATACTTCAAAGATATGATTACTACTATATTACGAGCTATGACAGTATTTCTATACAATAAATCCCTATCTCAACACCTTCAAAGATTACTCACCAATGCATTTAGACGCCAAATATTTATACAACCACAAGAAGGTTGTTCTTATGTGTTTGTTATCGACTCAACCAAAAGCTTAAGCTCGTGATGTAGCAAAGCATACAAAAAACTTAAGTTATCGTACTAGCCCTAAGATACTTTTATACTCTATCAATCGATTCTCAATTCATATGAGTGATTAATTAGCAAACTATAATAACCTTCATTAATAATTAAGTAAATAACTCTTAAACAATATTTTAGAAAGTTCAAAAATTAAAATCCACCCCACAAACATGTAGTAACCCATCTCCAACAACATACAACACCCACCGGCCACCATCAAACAACGAAATCAACAATGAAACCACATAAAGTTGAAAACTTTACGCAATAAAATCAACAATAAACCACATAAAGTTTAAAACATCAAAAAAAAAAACAGCAAAGAACCACATAAAGGTCAAATTTAGCAATTACTCAGTAAAAAAACTACCTTTTAGAAATAAAGGGAATATCAAAATGAGTAGTTACAGCCATAAGACCAGTCCCATTAAGGTCACACATACTGAATACTTGACCAACAAAAGCGGGCCCACCACTCCCACCTATGGCATCATTACCAGAAGATCTCAGCTTTCCAATTCGAACCGCTGAAGGGAAACCCGACCCGGGTTCAGGTTTCCCAGGAAGGTGAGCAGAACTCTTGGAATTGGGCAAAAGAGAATCATTCTGAGTTGACTCAGAGAAAGGAAGAGGAAATGGGAGAAAGATGTTGAAAGGAGAAGTAGAGGTTGTAGAAATGATGGGTATTGAAAGGGATGAATTGGGTGTGTGGGGAATGAAAGATGAGAAACTGGAGGATGTTGATTGGATAAAATTGGTGATGAAATTGTTGAAATTATGGGGTTCTGTTGTTGGTGCCATTGAAACAAAGCAGGGGATTATAATGTTTAGGAAAATTTTGGTGGTTGTTCTACTTACATGGGAGTAGGGACTAAGGAAGGTGAACACCGAAGATGAATACTCATGTACAATTGTACATGTTTGGATGGTGGGAGAATGGAAAGCTAAAGCCTCAAGGCCCTAAATACTTGGAAGAATGCTATACCATAATAATAATAATATATATGGACACATATAGCTAGTCTGTTGAGAGATCGTCTTTTTAAGAGATGTATTTCAAGTTCAGCTAATTAAAGATTAATGTTTTTTTATTTTATTTTTAATGCCTACTTACGTTATCCTTAATGCGTATTTACCGTATCCTTAATACCTACTTTCAATATTTTAAATGTCTACTTACATCATTCTTGATGCCTACTTATAATATTTTAAAAAATATATAATAACCCGACCCAATTAGAGATTGTCCATAAAAGAGACCATCTCTCACAAGAATTTGTAATATATAATACCATCATACCTAATTTCTGCTTAATCGCAAGTCCAAGGTTTCAAGTATATATCATACCTTATGCTTTAATCACCGGTTTAGGTTTTTGGTTTGGGTTGATTCCTTTATATGATGTCAGAAATCAATATGAGAAGAGGTAACTAATTTAAATTTCAATTACGTCTTATTTAAAGATGAATAATCAACACCAAGTATGTGGAGGTATGTGTTATATCTAGTGATAAAATGACACTTGAGGAAGAATAGAAAATTTTAAATACTTTTCTTTTCTTTCTCTTTTTGTATTTTTTTATTTTAAAAATAGCCTCATATTAATAGCAAGATAAAATTGCATTGACAACATAATTAAGGAATGTATAAATACTGAACAAACATAATTAATCAGTATATATATTATATATATATATATATATATATATATATATATATATATATATATATATATATATATATATATATATATATATATATATATATATATATATATATATATATATATATATATATATATATATATATATATATATATATATATATATATATATATATATATATACACACACACACACGCACTCAATATCGCATGCATTGCACTACATCTCATTTTTCACATAAATACTATATATATGTTTTTTTATTACACATTTTTGGTACACTTTCGTTATATATACTTTGAAGGTTCCTTAAAGTTGTTCCCACAACAAATATTCACGGGAATTAAAAAAAACTAAAAACTTTTAGATGGTAAATATATTATTTTATTAAATAATAAATTTAATGGAAGAAAAGTGAAGACCATAAGGATTAAAAAAATAAAGTTAGTGGAAAAAAATATAGAAATCAAACTATTAAAAAATGTTTAAATAAAATATGTGAGAAATATTAGAAGACCATAAACAATGTAAAAATGTTAAAAGAAAGTTAGTTAAAAATATGTGGGACCATAAGCATTAATAAAATATTAAAATAAAAATAAAACAAAGTTAATTATATATAAAATTTGTGATATAAATAGAAAAATTATTTAGGAAACAATAAATAAAATGATTTTAAATGACGAATGAGTAACAAAGCTAGGAGTAATAAAGAATATTTTTTGGTATCTTTTGTAGAAATACAAGATACTAGGATATGTTAAGGAAAATTCCTAAAATAAAATTTAAAATTGTACATAAAAATGCACTCAAACACAAATGCATTTCATAATTAGTAAACATATTTTTGTTTAGAAAATCCAAATCAATAATGGTTATTTGCAAATAACCATAAAATGACAAAATATATAATATTAAAATAAACAAAATAAGAAAAAAATAAAATAAAAATCTTAAAAGTTTTCCTATAAAATAAAAATACATAAGAGTGATTTACTACTTTCTTAAATAACTGTTATTTACTTTCTTAAATAACTGTTATTTACTTATAGTAATATTTTTTTTGGATTGCAAAACCATATCATGATTGTACACTTGTTTGACCAATCATAGTGACGAATCTATTGACATGGCAACCTATGATTGGTACAAAGTACAAACTACAAAGTCTTTCCTACATGTAAAATAATTTATTTAAAACCAAAAATATCTAATTATTAGTAGAAGAAATATAATAAATCCAAAAAAAAAAAAAATAATCCTCCATTTCATCATCTAGAAGGCTCAAGGTCAAGAACAAGCAGCAAAAAGGAGCTGCACATCTCTCATCCATAATTTCTAGTTCCCACCACTTCACCCTTTCTAAATTAAATTCCTTTTTTTTTTTTGCCAATGATATTGATAGATACAACTATGGCTGTTCACTTACACTCATCTTCTTCTCTAGCATGTAAATTATTTTTGCTACTTTAATTATTATTATTATTATTATTATTATTATTATTATTATTATTATTATTATTATTATTATTATTATTATGAAGTAAAGTTCAAATCTTTTAATTGATTTTCTTGCATTTTATTTGTTTTATATTTTATAATTGGGTTACCCTTGTTTGATTGATTTCAGATTGCCGTTCCATGTGGAATGCTGATGATAAAATGGGAGTCAACCTTGCTGTTTCTTGGTAATTTTTACTTGTGTTCATCAATTTTAAGCATATGGGTACTTTTAAATTGTTTAAACTATTAATCTTTTTGTAAAAGATATTATCTTTATGAAAATTGGTGTTCAATTTGAGTTTTAAGGGATGCTGAAATGGGTTTTAATTAATAAAAGTACAATTATTTTTCTAGATGAGATAGTATTTAACAAAATTAGTGTTTAGTAAGAGTTTTGATTAGTAAAATGTAATTAATTCATAAAAAAAGATATAGTATTTATAAAAATGGGTTTAATTAGAGTTTAGATGGGGTGCTGAAATGTTGTCTATTTAACTTGTTTTACAGGAGTAAATTGAACAGATTGAGGAAACAAATTGATGGGTCTTTCTATAAAAGGAATGTATTTAGAAAGAGCAGGATTCAAGCGTCTGGGAAGTATTTGGGGTCAGGATCTGATCATATGGGAGAAAATGGCAAGTCTAAGTATCATCCATCTGAGGATATTTCAGACTCTGAAGAAACTGAAGCTGGAGAGGGTCAACTCACTGCTTCTGAAACTTGTAGGACTATCATTGAGGTACATATTAAACTTTAAAGGAATGAAATCTTAATTAAGAATTGAGATCTATATTTGGAAACTTGGTATTAGGATTTTCAGCTGAATAGCTTGTTGTATTTGGTGCTTGTTTGCTTAGCTATGCTGTTGTTTATTTGTATAAATGAATCGTAGGGACGTGACGTCTCAAGCCAGTAGATACCATAGTCTTGATAAGCTGTGCAATAACTGTAATTCTCTTGTGCAAATGGGCCTTAAGGATGTCTCAAGTCGGTAGACACCAGGGCGACGGTAGGCGTTCTTAAACTTGACATCCTAGAGGTAGTATTTGATGATGGAAGATGCTGTCATTTAGCGAAAATGTTATGTATGGGTCGCTAATGGTCAAGCTATAACCATTGGTTGTGTTGGGATGGTTTATCCCACATTGACAAACTAAAGATGGTGTGCACACTTTATAAATTATTGGAGCCTTTCTTCGCATTGCCATATGGTTTTGGGATTATGAAGTGTATGCACCTCGTGCTTTTCCGATATGCTGGCATTCACAATAAGTCCAACCTAATTTAATAGGTTGGAGCTCTAGGTTGAGTTCCAACTTCCAACTATCTCTGGCTTGGTTAGGACTTATTTTAGTCCCATATCTATAGCAGGACTACCTTGGTTTCTCGTATATGACATACACCTTAGAGTTTTGATTTGCAGCTCCAACTTACCCTAGAGATGAAATTCATTCCCTTTGTGTCATTGAAAGTCCTTTGGTTTGGCTATTAAGTTTCTTACGTGGGTCTTCTTGATAGAGTCCTATCCTTGGAGTGAAGGTGTAAATATTTTTCATCATTCAAAGAGAGGAGAAATCATCCCCTCACCAAAAAGAGGATTTTTTCACTCAATTTATTTATATGTGTTATTTGGAAAATCATACTCTATTGGTAGAATAACCAAAAAATAGGATTTTGTAGTCATGTGATGCTCTTTGTAGAATAACCTTTTCGGATGTCTCTTTAAGTCAAACATTCAAGCTGACTCATGACCTTTGATTATGATATCTAGTTTCCCTTGATCATGAGCATCTCAAATTGAATCCTTAGCCTATGAAATGTGTTGTAATGTCTTTGTTGCGGTGTTTTTATTGGTCTTTAATCTAAATTTTATTAAGCTTGGTATATGCCATGTCTTTGACCCTTGAGATAACCTTTTATACTTCTAATTATGTTAAATTTGTAGAATGTAATCTTATAAGGCATCCTTTTGATGACCTTAATCAATGTCATTTGCCAATTGTATCTCCTCTTGGGATGCTTTGAGGATATTGTTCATAATGCTCGATAAACATTCCTTGTATAGTAAATATAAGCATGTGCCAATTAAGAAGGTGAGCTTAATGACCTTTTAGCTTTGATGTGTACAACCTAGTTGATGTTTTGTAAATTTTTTTATCAAGAGATCATCCTAGAACACAAGATGCAGTTATGTGATACCGTAATATCGTATGTGGGAACGTTTTACTTATGTTCATAGGAATAGTCAAATTCCTTTCTAATTTTTATAAGTATAATGCTTTAAATCTTCAAATTTTCTAAGGCTTTATTAGCAACTAAGTTGGTACTTAAGGACATTCATGTTATATGGGAAAGATACTTAAAAGAATACAAATTCTAGAAAATAAAATTACGAGTTAACAACAAACATACAACAAATAAACTTACAACATATAAGTACAAATAATAAACTATTACAATATAATCTAACACTAGAACATTTGGTAGACAAAAGTCTTCGGAATCACGATACTGAATTCAAGGTGTAATATCTTACTTTCCTATCGTTATTTCACCCATATAGTTCTTGGGCTATTATTTAGTTCATATTTTCTGATATTAAGAGGTCGACTTTTAGTTCAGAATTCCTCTGTCACTTTTTTTGCAATTAATGGATATCATCTCCGTCTATTGTCATAATATGGGCTGAGGTCCTTGTATCTTTTCCACTGATTATCTGGCTTATGTGCTATCAGGTTAACAGCAAAGCGACTTTGATGTTTTCTGGTATGGTCAATGATGAAGTTCATGAGAACATATTCTGGCCAGATCTTCCTTACCTAACTGATGAGCTTGGAAGTGAGTTGGTATTTGGTTCATTTCACTTCAGTTATTTTGGAGCTAATTAAATTCATTGTTTTTCTCCTAATCGTTTCGTATGTTGCTTGTTCTTAGATGTTTACTTTCAGGTGAATAATGATGAAGATATTATGCAGTCCCTTACTTCTGACAACAATTATGTGGTAAGTATTTTAGCCTAGAGCACCAATGTGGTTGTGGATGATCTAACTTTACATGTATGGAGTATTTTGCTGAAAGTTTATGTGCATTCTTAACAGTTTTTGGTACATATTTTCAGTATTATCCATGTTACATAAAACCTTATTTACCTTTTACTTACCGGTGGATCCAATCCTAGTCAACGATGTCAACTGACAGTATTCAACTTATGCCTAAAATCATATATCTAAAGATACTAATATGTGTGCTGGTTAGGTTGGTAGGAGCTTTGCTATGTCATAGCATTGACCTGGGTTAAAACCTCATCAAACGCATTTTTTTAATCTGGACAGAATACTTATTCATTTGCATTTCGACAATTTTAGTCTTCATAGAAGTGAGAAGACAAACATTCCGAAAGCATTATGTGAAGGGGAGGATGTGAGCTTTTAACCGAAAAGGGATTAAATCAATAAGATGGTCTTTAAAGACCCGAGGATACTCGTTGGGGGTTCTCATTTCTTAACTTTTTGCAATTTCTAAACGTTAATGAATTATTTTTTTAATATTATCGATATCATTTGATTTTATTATAGATCCACCCCTGCTTTAACTCCCTTTCAAACTTTGATAAGTTCAATAGTAGCAATTGGGGGTAAGCCAAATGTGGGTAGCTAATTTTTAAACTTCTAACAGTAATTAGTTGTAATAGTAATAACATTTTCTTGGTATAGCAAGTTCTGGGTTAAATTTTAGATGTAGCAGTTTAAGTAGGGTGGAGGATGAAAAACGACATTACTTAACTTTCTTAAAAAAGATACCTCAACCTTAATGTGCTTCTATGGTAATTTGCTGTCATAGGAAACACTCTTTTTCAAATTTTATGGAGTTTTGGCTTGGTCAAAGTGCTTTCGAAGTTTTGAGTCATTTGTAAGTTCTAGCCAAGTGCAATCAATCCCTTTTTTTTTCCCCGAGTCCTAGATGTTCGTTTTGCTCCCTTGGGCACTTCTTAAAGATAAGCTGGTTAATGTTTATAAGTGTATCTAACAAGAAATATTTGATGTTGTTCTTAGATCTTATATGTAATGTTTTTCTTGTTAATCATGCTTTTAGCTATTTTTAAAGTTTTCTTGGAGATGCATAGACAAATTATGAGTATTCGTCTAACACTTGTTGAGTTGAGAAATTAAGTATTGTTCATGGAGCAACTTATTATCAAAAGCTAGACACTTAATTAAGCCCCGTTTCCTTTTAACTTGCATTTAATTCGTCTAACTTAAGGTTTGTTTTATGCAGCATGTCATAATTGGTCTGGATACTAGTGAAATGTTGAGTGATATGGAATTGTCGGGCCCTGCTACGATAGATTTTGGTATTGAGGAGATTGAAGAAGAAGATAGTGATTTTGATGAAGACGAGGAGGGTGAAAATGATGAAAATGACGAGTTTGACGGGGTAGGACCTTTGGTTCATATATGCTTTGAGTTTTCTGTCAACGGACTGTTTCCGATGGGAAACTAAAACATCCTTTTTTTCATTTGTTCCGAATTTTGTAGGATTGGGTTGATATTCTTGAAGTTGAGGACAACGATGATTCTGATGGATCTTTGGGAGATTGGGCGAAATTGGAAACAATGCGTTCTTCCCATCCCATGTATTTTGCCAAAAAAATTGCCGAGGTTCCTCTCAATTATAATTAAACTTCGTCATGCTTTAACTTAATGTTTCATGATGATGTCCATCACTTTAGTGTTGTAGATGTTTGCATTTAATTGTATTGAATTTTGTTGAAGTATGGTTTATTGGTGTGACCATAGTGCAAAAAGGTTTTCAAATGTACCGAACTGATATTACCCATATTGTATAGGTGTGAAAAAACCGCATTATAGGTCGTTTCAAGCGATATTTCATGTTTTAGGGTGAAATTTGGCGATATGATCCCATTAACGTATTACTGTGTCCATTACTGCAAGTCCACAACTGCGACCGTCACCGTATTTTTGCACCATGGGTGTGATGGATGCCTACAATTGCATCAAGTTGAGCCCAAATGCATATTGTCCTAACAAGCTTTTTGATGTAGGTTGCATTTGATAATCCTGTTGATTTTATGATACCACCTCCTGCTGGTCTGGCTATACAAGGCCTTCTAAGACCTGCCTTTATCGAAGAACAGTCTGTCATTTATAAGCACCGATCAATTCAACCTGACAAAGGTGCTAAGGGGGAAAAGGCTATAAACTCCAAAGTAGAAAATGTCAGTGTGATTAATGGCCATGCTCATGTATCGTCTCCTGACGATAACTCTGAATGGACTGCGGATTTCGAAAAGGATAATGGCTTGTCAAACGGAACTGCTTTCTATAAGCTTGAGATGATTAAGATTCAGCTTATTTCAGCCCATGGAAGTCAGGTAAAAACTGAAAGATGAGAAATTCAGCTAGTTTGTGAATATGTTTGTGAGTCATTACTAGAAGTGTTCAATGGGGCGGGTTGACCCAGCGGTTGAAAGGTCAGATTGCTTTTAAACGGGTCATTAACGGGTCGGGTCGACAACGAGCTTTGATGTACAGGGTCGGGTCATTATTGGGCTTGGTTGCCATAAAAATATTCTCACGTGTTTAGAAAAAGCTTTCATGACATTATTATATATATAGGGGGGTCAACCCAACGGGCTACAAAGTTAGACTAAAAGATCATCGGATGAAATCTTTTAAAAAGGGCCGGATGCTGGTCAAGGCTAAACGGACTTTAACCCATATGGGATTATTATCACATGTTATGTGACTGACTGTAGAACGTTGAAATGATTAATGAGAACCTGAATTGAATTTGCTGTGACAGACTACAGTGGAGGTTGAAGATTACAAGAAGGCACGGTCTGACACAATCGCTCATTCAGCAGCCAAAATAATATCTCGTGTAAGTGCTGCCGGAGAAAAGACAACAAATGCCCTCAAATCCCTCTGCTGGAGATGCAAGGGTCTTCAAGTAGAGGTAAAACTTTCTGCTCATCTATTCTGATTACTGCTAATGTACATCTAATCTATTAATGAACCCAATTTCACTCCCCCCTGTTAGACCGTGACAATTTGTCACATAATCACCCTATGGGCCTATTTGTGTGGACATACCCACAAGACACCCGTGGGCTTAGGCCCATAAACCCACGTGTAATGAGCGTGGACTTGCATACATATTTGATGGGGTTCACGCTTTCCCAAAACCATATGGTGATAGGAAGATTACCCATGAAGCATTACATACACGTCCACAACCCTTTATTTTAGTGATTTGAGATCTTCCTCACATGTGAAGTATTTCCAATGATTTTTTCCCCTTTCATTTTTTAGAGTTTATAAGTGCAAGGCTATGTTACTCGGACTCTTCATTTTGCTTCACGTACCCGTGTCCGATCCTTGATGCTCGGGCATTGGTATGGCACTTACACACTTCAATTTAGGTCTAAAATTGAATATTTAGACGTACCCGACACTTGGATACGTACCAGTTTCTCACATCAATACCCGAGTCTAAGTAACATAAGTGCCGATTGTTAAGGCTGTTCTCTTGTATACATGTAGATCCTACCCTTGTTTCTTATTATTAGTTGGGAGTTTTAATGTTCTTAATCTATATTTTGCAGGAAGCATCGCTTATTGGCATAGATTCTCTTGGTTTCGACTTGAGAGTTTGCTCTGGAACACAAGTACAAACATTGCGTTTTGGATTCAAGTCACGGGTATATCCCATTGGATTTCATCAAATGAATCTTTTAGTTAAAATTTCTGAAATGCTACTTACTATTGTCATACTATGCTTGCAGGCCAGTTCAGAATATAGCGCTGAGAGACAGCTGAACGAATTATTATTTCCTCGAAGCAATCAGAAGGTTCAAAAAGTAAAACAAGCCCGGAGAAAAGAGAGCTGAAGCTATATGGGTAGTTGTTCGATCTTGTCCCTTCGGCTAATCCTTGTCTTGAGCAACTTACAGTCGAGACTTCTTTTCACACTATTACAGTTACGAAAATAATGTGGAAATTTGGATTCAATTGTCAACTGCTCCAATCAGCGATCTGATTAACGACGAATTCAAGCCATATCACTTTCTTTCATATCAAGAAAAAGGTTGTCCTCAGTTTGGTGCTGGATGTCGCAGGTAAATTTCCGTTTCAGCTCCAGATCTCATGTTTCTCGACTGAGAAGATCATTATGCTGCAAAAGTTAATACTATCTTTCCTGTACAACAAGCAAGGTCGAGACGTCGAGTTGATATGTTCATGGTAATGCACATTAGAGTCAGAATTTAGGGTTATGAATTCCAATCTTAATGCTCATGGCACAAGCCTCAACATATGATTCTTGGAAATTATATTGTATGTAATAATATACTGATTACAATAATTGTTGACATGTAGCTTTATCTCTGTTGAGTAGATCTTAGATTGTTATTTTGCTGTATGATACTGAAAGAACAGGTTTAGTTAATAAAATTGTTGGTTATTATGTTTGAATTACTGTATTTGGTGAGATTTGAACTGTACTTGTTACCAAAATATGAGTAATAGTAGTAATCTTTTATGGGATGACAGACAGGTCAAATTATATGGGTTTTACACTACATTTGCTCCAGTGGGGCGGGTATGAATATGATTTTGGTGGGTAGTGGGTGGTGCGTATGATTATGAAAAGTCCTACCCGATATGAGTTGTGGGTAATTTGGGTATGAGGTCTTACCTGCCCATACCCACTCGCCCCACCCGATACCCACCCGCTTTGTCCCATAGCAAAGGGCACAAACTGTTCAATATTACCCAGGGCATTCAAGTCAATCCGTTGGCTAAAGTTATACATACAAATCTTCAATGCTCTCTGGAGTATAAGGATGAATTTCCCAGATACATGAAGTTCATCTGTGGCACCATTAAATTAGAAACTGTGAATGTTTATTAGAAACTACTCGATGTAGCTTCGTAATGTTTATTAGAAACTACTCGATGTAGCTTCGTTAAGCAACTTGTAATCAAAGTTGTACATATTCATATCCATTGAAATAATAAGCAAAAATCTCGAACCCCTACAGCAAACAATGCAATGTCCACCTGAAAAATATTAAGATGCAACATTGCACCATATGTACCTTCTATATTTAATTCCTATTACATGGATGAATATGCAAAGAACAATAAGCCTTCTTTTTCCATGGCTGGTCTGAGAGCAAGGGGCCGAATCGGTTTTCATTTTGATGAAGCAGCAATTTCACTTGGCTTCTTTGCACTTTGTCCATGCCTACTTTGGCCTCCTTGAGTCTGAACAATGCGATAGAAGTTAGAAGCTTTCCGTCTAATATAGTTCTACAATACAATTACCGCATGATGCATGAACGGCTTGTTTGGTACACAGTGTTAAAAAACCGATAAAGATGATATGAATTCAAATATAATTCTGCTTGAATACGTGAAGATTGTTGGACATTTAGTGTATATTAATCCCATGATATATTACCAAGTACTACAAATAGTAGTAGGACAAAGCGTATAAAAAATACAAGGTCCAAAAGGGGTCAAAGGGAAGGACAAAAGGCAAAACAAGAATACTGAGTTAGCTAGAAAAGCCGACTCGGCTTTTGGTTCTGCCAGGCTTAGTGTGCCTATTCGTCTTCTTTGGTCAATGTGCATTGGATTCCTTTCTTGTTCACTTCTTATTCTGATGTTATGAGGTGCTTAAAAGCTTGGAATAATGCTCATGAATACCACAATTAAATATGGTATTAAGTATGGTCATTAAGCTTGGTCATCAATAGTAATTAATAAGTCATGACCCTTTGGGATACTATGACTAGTATAAATAGGGGTCTTGGGGAGGATGTCTCATACACATTTTTCTAAATTCTTTCTTATCCTGCTTTCTCTCTTGCTTGTGTTCTTTCAAAAAGAGTTATAAACTTTTTGTTAAACTTCTAAAGTTTATAGTTCATCCAAACACCTTGTTATTAAGTGATATACCCTAAATACTAAGGGTATATTGTGTTGTTTGTATCTCATTATGAATTTCCAAGTTTAAGGGGAAATATCACAAAAAGGAAAGTGAGCACACGCCTACAATAAGTATCAAGTTTCCGGGTAGTGGTCTTCGTTACAAAAGTATCTTCAAGTTCATTTTAGTGTAATTGTGTAAGTTTGCTTTTAGCCATTAACAACGGGGAAATACAAATTCCTCCAAATTGTAATGTAATAAAGATTCAGGCTCAAACTTGCCCAACTTCAATGATTTCTTTCTCTTCACAAAATTTATCATTACTACTTGAAGGATGAAGTTCCATTCATACGAGAGTGGCATACAACTACTAAAGAAAAATTCACGAAAAATTTCTACCATCACCCCTATATATGACTCTTACCAAACAAGCCGTAAGGGAATATGAGTATATGACAAGCAACCAAAACGTATGAACTACGAAGCAACTACGACGAATCATGAATCATGATAAAGCAACGGCTTAAGTAAACTTACAAGCAATAACAGAGGAGAAAAGGACGAGAAACAAAAATTGATAATGGATACTTACTAAAGTCTTTTGACTAGTTAATTTCCGAAGAGATGGAGCACGTGCAACTAAAGAAGCGGCAGTAACTGCAGCAACACGTATCCTGCATGATGTGGGTAAAACTTTTTAAGTCCCGAACTTTTATGATTGAATCAGTCAATTGCAACTGAATCAGTCAATGCGAATAGCTAATACCTCTTATGAACATCAATAAATTCATCAGTTTCATCCACAATCTCCTCCTGTGTTAGCAAAGTAGCCAAAAAAAAACGAATAGTGATTATGATGGCTTCAGTTGGGGGAGAAAACCATTTTAAGAAACGGTTGCATAAAGCTGAAATTTCAAGTGGAAAAATGATGTATGGTAAAGACCCTTTATAGAATGTTTTTTAGTCTTTAAGTCCATAGAGGCGAAAGGCCTGTATTGCATGAATGATTTGTAGCATAAATTTTCATGATTTGTATCATGTCATTCCCATGGTAATGAAAGGTTGATCATAAAAGGGGTTTTTTCTTCACAATTTCCATTACCACCTAATAGTCTAATACCACATGTTTAAATGGTAATGCATTGGAAATTTGAAATGAATTTTACGAAGAAAATAAGATTATTGAAGGAGTATAACCATGGCCATTAAACTTGTCAAGTACTATTCCTAACTTTCCATTACCATTTCCACCATTTAATACCGATTACAAACGGGCCGTAAATGTTTGGGTCTTTTCCTCAAAATCCGATGCCCCTTTTAAACTAATGGTTATAAGTGATACCATGATGCACCTAGAAAAGGATAATTGCAGAACATTTTCTCTGATAAATCAATTCAGCGTCAGATGCATATGGAGTATTACTTATCAGTGCTACGCAATAACTACTAAGAATAACAGGAAAATGGGAACTAGAACGATGATGATTGACAAGTTTGGACAAGCTTCATCAGCTAGTTAACCAAGAATAGGAAATCTGAAATTTTAAAGACGGTCTAGTCCTTCACTAATTTATTTTTTAACGGAATTGCTTCTAATTTATTTCACTAATTATCTAGCAATAATATATGAAATTTTTGAAAAACAAATATACCTGCAATAGCTCTTCAAAGACATCTTCAAGGGTGATGATGCCAATAACTTGCCCTTCCTGAATATCCTCTGTAACGTTGCTTTCTTTTGAGGTTTTTCCGAAGTCTTGCATATTCTCCGAGGGGTCATATTTCTTGGAAACTAAAGGAGTTGTTAAATCACACTGAACATTAGTGATCTTTAACTTGTTAGATTTATCTACAATGATGGGTAAATTATTAACAATCTTTGCTTTTGCCTTCACCACAGCTGCGATATGACTGTGGCCTTTTTGGAATTCATTCAATATGTCATACAAAGGCATGTCAGCTGGAACTCTGAAAACAAAAATGTGGAAAGTCAATCCCAGTTTGATTTAGGACTAGGGGTGTTCAACGGGCCGAGCCCCCATTTTGAGCCCTTATCCGCCCCTTTTTAAAAAGGTAATGTAAGGGCTGGATTGAAAATGGGCTGGGCCAAAAACGGGCTCTACTATAATTAAAATGGAGCAGGCTATAAAAGGGCTTAATAAGGTCCGGAAATGGGCCTTTGTAAAATGGAGATTATTAATGTTTCTACATTATAATTATTATAATGATAATTTAATTAATAAATTAATCAATGGGGATCATAAGAATTTTTGGTAATAAAAACGGGCCAGGCCAGGCTTGAAAAGCCCAGTCCATATAAAGCCCATATTAAGTTTAAAGGCCCTTATCCGGTCCAGCCCATACCCGACCCATTGAACACCCCTATTAGGACTAGACCAGTACAAATATTATATTCAAGATTATACCTTGGAATTTTACGTATGGCTGCTGCCCCTACAGGAGTCTCGGTTTCTGGTCGTATTGTTAGAAGAGTTTTAACCTGAAGAATGAACAAGATACGCATAAATTCCCTCCTTCCAACAATTTATCGTACTGTTTTTTCTCAATCCATCCACTTCCATTTTTTTCTATTCTACATTCAACAATTGTTAATCATCATGCTAGAGCTTATATGAACAGTTCATTTTTGAATGGAGGGACTCCTTTAGTTTTGACACCCACCAAAATAAGTCCAACAATATTTTTGGGACTTCCAGAATAAACAGGTACTCGGCTGTGCCCAAGAGCTAGGATCTTTCCCATCGCTTCCCTACAAAAAGAAGTTGTGGCTGAATCAATAAACCGGTAAAGCTCATCTTCACAATTTATCTTTATGTGGGGGGGGGGGTCAGTCATTGGCAGGCTGCAGAATATATCTCCCAAAACAGGAGAATGAGGGGTATTTCACTTCTGCTGCATTGACTTCAGAGTTAAATATGCTTAACACCACTACTAACTATTCAGGTCCATCATCAGAAAGCATGACAGCTTCAGATAAGAAGCAATAAAAACGGAACAAAATAGTTCATAGTCTAGCATTATCTTTCAGAAATAAATGTGCCAAACACCACTTAAAGTGAATCAGAATTATTCATGTTTTTGATGGGTGCACAAAGTAAGTGTATTCTATTGGAGAAAGTTGAAACCAAATGTTATTACCAGTCCAATTTTGAGTCCACATCCAAGCAAAAAGTTGACTCAATCGGTGTCATTGCCTCCTGAGCAGTCTGTTCGCCCACAGACCAGGGACCAGAGTTAGACGATACATAAATTTCATACAAAGATGTATATTGTAGTTTTACAACCAAAACGAAAATCTCCAAAAACATAAGGTGTGCAAAGAACGGGAGGGTAATCAAGATTCCTTAATTTGCAAGCCTTGAAGGGTTATTGACTTTTGAAGTCATTAAATCTCTCGGAGAGCACTAAAAGAACTCTCGCAAACACTGAATACCTCCACCTAAAACAAGAGCTAAACCCTAAGACCACGCTCACATATTTGATATCAATACCCATCGTTACCTGGAATGACATTTGATTTGGAACGGGAAATGGAAATGGGAACAAGAAACGCAACCTAGATTGACTCCGGAACGATTGGGTACAAGATACATTATGTATAAAAAATATATTTTTTTCTTAAAGAAACTATTTTCAAGTGGTATTTTTTTAGTTTTCTAGGTTTCATCTCATTTTTCCCTTATTTTTTCTTTAAATTGTAAATGAAGGCCAAAATACCATTTAAAAAGGTCTTCTACTGTTCTAGACCAAAACGTCACCTCGAGCGATTTGGGTCGCATTTTGTGGTGATTGGGGATGGACGTTCCCGAATCACGGAACGTGTCTACGTTCCACGTTCCATGTAACTATGTCCATACCCAAGCAGTTCAAATATTTCTGTTTTCAAAAGAGTGCAAATTTGCTGAGCTGTTTAATCTTTAATGCTTAAATTGGCCTTAACATGAACCAAGCACATAGGAACTAATGAGGGCGCAGAGCTTGAAGGAAGCAAAGCGTTTAGAAGACTTACCTTCTCTGTCAAATCTAACGCACCGCTTATAATTGTTGTCTCATCATGAGTAAGTTCACCTCCCTTTCCAGCCTAAAAGACAAAAAATAAATCGGTTTTTAAATGAAGCATGATCACTCCATATGACAAATCCTGAAACATAAAGATAATCTGATCAAATCTGCTTGAATAGGAAGCAATGATATTGCAATTTGATATAAAGATATTTTTTTTGACAGAAAGTTGTTCACCTCTTGGCCATGAATGGATACCAGTGCTTTTAATTGGGCTCTCCTAAAGAGAGCTTCATTATGTCCTAGTAAGCAGTCCAACATCTGCAATTGCAGAATAGTTTAATCGATTAAAATGTTTATTCTAAAGCATTGATTAAAATGTTTTTTTCTTAGTAGTTAAAAAAAAATTAATTTACACTATGTTAGGTTTGAGGGAATTGGAGGGAAAGGAACGGGAGGAATTTAGAGGGATAAATTTCCATTGTTGGGATAACAATTTCGGAGGGGAAGGATTTTGAATGAAGGGATTTGAAAGGATTTAGTTTCTTAATTTATTAATTTCGGAGGGGAGAGTTGTTCACCTCTCCTTTCCCTTCCCTTCCTCTCTTTTCCTTTCCCTTCCCTCCTAAACAAACAAACAAGTTCGTTATTCTCTGCCCTTCATTTCCCTTCCCTTCTTTCCCCCTCCCTTCCTTTCCTTTCCCTCCTACATTGTTATCCAAACAAAATGTTAAGTTATGGCAAATGACTTTATGAAATTCTTTTAGAAACAAATAGTCGATTAAACTAACTACCAATAATATCGAAATTGATTCTAGAACTTTTAAATGCCAATTCTTCTATCCTTAGAATTCTGGTTTAAGACTTTATGATGACCAGTGAGCCCAATTATGTGTTTTCATTTGGTTAGCACTAATTGGTACAATAAGCCCATTGGTTTACACATGAATTTCAGAATATAATAACACCAATTATTTGTAGAAAGAATGCTGAGAAGACCACTCCAAAGGCCTCCCTCTATACAACAATACAACTATGTCAAGCCTTAATCCTATCAATATGGGTCGGCTTACACGAACCCGAACAAATTTTTGTGACCGTCGTCTTTACTTGACATTATCTTCAATACTAACCTATAATTAAGCAAAACAATTCCGATGATCATCCACATATATTCTTCTCCTTCATTTATTTCTATATTGTCGTATTTTTATACAAATCCCAATTTTTCATATCATTCTCCACTCTTATCATCTAGGTCATATTTGGCCTAACTCTTTGTTTTCTAAGTACCTAAAAATTTCAACTTTCCACTTTTCTAACTGGTGCCCAATCCTCCCTCTCTATTCACATAAAAACATGAAGCTTTATCGATTTCTTTATCTTCCCAGCTGCATATGGCCAAAATATAACAAGAAACTTCATTTTTCTTTCACCATAGTCATTTCCTGCATTGTAAACAATCACAAATGGTTCAAATAAGCTCGCTATATGAATAGTATATTATATTGCCCCACAATGCCACTAAAATGACTCCTACCAGGGAAAGTTAATCATCAAGAAAACTTTATATGCTCACTAAATTTCTTTTTAACAAGAAAATCCTTGGTAGTATGAACAACCAAATTATAAGCAGTATGATCAAGGAATTTTGAATTTAAATTTTACTGCCTAAGAATCAAATTTGGAGACTTTACTAGTTTACTATCATAATCAATGTACCCTTTAGCATAAAGGAAACCCGAAAGAACCAAGATACTTACCTTTCCAATAGGATAAGAAATTGGATAGGTAACAATCATGAGTACGCGTACAAGCATTACAAAATTTGCACCACCAGCAAGGCCATATCTAGTGCATATTGATTGGGGAATAATCTGAAAAATCAGAGAAGCCAAAGTTCCTGTGAGCAGATATTAAGACTGATGAGATGGAAATAGAATGAACATAGAAAACACAATAAGATCTAATAAATTTAAACCAACATACCTCCCCAAAACTTAGGACCAACGTTACGGATAGAATAATTGCTACATACTGATTGAAAAGCTTATCCAGGTATAGAGGAAGTGCCTGCAGATGAATGTCAAAACTGGGTTATACAGGGTACGATGATATCAAATTCAGTATGCAGACTTTGATTGAAACCACATGGGGCACATGCACTATTTCTTCGAATTTCTAGAAAATGCATTGTATATGAACAATATTCCAATGATATCAACATAGTAGAGTTAAGAGGGACATCCGGACATCCAAGCAACACGTCTTCCCTCCTCAAACCTAAAACAATTACAGAACTTATTCTTTTTATCACTCATTACATAATAAAAATCCAAAAAATATGTGATGCAACTGCAACTAAGGACCAGGAGGTACAAATAGTTCTAAGACTAAACTGGAAGCCCTTCCTTTTTATAAATTTCCATACTCCATCTCCGATATCATTTATTTGTACCAAAGTAGTAAATTTCAGCATCCCGACGATTGTAGTTTTTCAAAGGACTTCCAAATTCTTTTCCCAGAAAATGGCAAATATTTATATCTTGAGGTTTAGCAACACAGAACAATTTGGAGTTTGCGATTGGACAGCCCACAACCTAGAGTTACTATAACATAATTTGGAGAGCAAGAGACACATGGAATTTGTACAATGCAAGAATTACCTCCATAGCAGCTGCATTGCATAGAAGCAAAGTCACAAGAAGTTGGTGCTGCTTTTCAACAACAGGAAGGATAACAGCTAGATAGACAAGACAAGAATACTCAATTCAACTTAGTTTATACAAGAAAAAACAGCTATAGTAAGCAGAAACACAATGAAGTTCCTAACCCCACAATCTTTATACAAGGAAACCTCTTAGAGTAAGAATCTTTCTTATTGTGAAATTGTGAATGAATAGCTACATTATACAATACTATATCATAACGAAGAGAGGACTATATAATATACATAATGCTACAAGGGAAACTAGCTATGAGAAGGACTCTGGCAAAGTAACAACTTGCTCAAACAAACTATACTAACAAATAATGTGGCCAGGAAATCTAACAAACTCTATTAATAAACTCTATTTACACCAGCTTATAGAATGCTCTGCAGAAGGAAGTGCACGTGGATGGCTTGCTGTATATGATGAATCAACACTTTTCAAAGCGAACAAAAAGTATAAACCCTTCTACTGTGAAGGTGTACAAAGAATGGCAGAGCCAAGAATTTGATATTAATATGCTAAAAGTAAAATTTGTTGTCCAAACTTTGGGACTCATCAAACAAGGGTATTGGTCCATATGGTGTATCTGACAGAACTCTGTTGTCTTTATGCAAAATTAAGTGCCAAAGAGTCCAAAAAAAACCCAAGTCAAAGTATAAAGGATCAATAAGATGGTTTTATAAGATACATATGTTAAGACTATAGTAATGCAAGTGTCTCCCCCATACTCCTTAAAAATATAGTATACTATGACACGTCTCTCATTTCGATGGGGCCAAAGATTCATAGTTGTTTGATTTTAGATTATAACGGACTATGTCAAAATGACTCATTAAATCATGTGTTCTTCTCATTTATGTGAAGTTATGGATGATGTTTGGTATCAAGGGTCATTCGGAAAAAACCTATTTATTATCATTAATAGAATATTGTTGTTGTTGTTGTTATAGTGTTACGATAGTGCATTACCTTATAGTGAAAAAATTACTTTGCCTCAATATATAACTAAAGTGGCTCCTAGTAGCTCAATAGGGTAAGGAGGTTGAGATGGAGGCAGCACTACTTTGCAACAAAGAGGTTTTTTAATTGACCCTTTTTAGTATGCTAGCTTCCAAAACCCAATTGCATACCAAAAAAGTTCAACACAGAACATCACAGAGTATCACTAATACTTCTACAGCATAATGAAAGAAATGCATAAATAAGATATATTTGTGTCAAATTCAATCAATTTATATTGCATTAACAAAATAGCTGGCTACCATAATACCAAAGCCTAAAAAGGCCATTAAACCTTTGTTCAAATGTGATCATCATCATAAATGAATCACTTGTGCTTGTACAAAATCCAGGTCCCTTAAATTCACTTAAAAAGAAACTAATGGATCAAAAAAATTTCATCCAATTTCACAATCAATCAATATATACAAGGGGAAATCTAGCATCGGGCTTACCCCTAAGGGATCAAAAACTAATGGATCAAGGTATGAGCCGGATCATTTGATTCCAATATATAACAGAAACAATGGTATCCAAATTGGTTCAGCAACGAGGCTTACCCCTATACTAGAATCTAGATAACCAAATCGTCATTTCAGAAAAACTAATCAGGATCATCAAAACCCCACCACCCCAATTCAATCACCAACCCTAAAAACTCATATTCTATCTTCTACTACAAGATAGTTTAAACTAGAATTATACCCTACAAATTTCATCAAATATACAAGTAAACTAATTAGTTTTAAAATTTTGTCATTCTTGTTTGTAATTGATACATGTAAACTACAAACCTGCTTGTTTTCGTTCAGTAGGAGTTCCACTACGAGTTAGAATCTCTAAATCAACACGACTAAGAGACATTAACCCAAGAGTTAAACCGGACATAAGACCAGCAAAAGCAACCAAAAACACACAAAATCCAGCATATATGAACCATAATGATGTCCCAAACTCAATTTCTGACCCTAAACTTTGGGCTGTGTTCTTCAAAGCAAGCCATGATATCTCGACCAAGTTTACTACTTGCATCTTAAATGCCTTTGTGTGTCAGCTGTGGATGTGATTGAGAAAGGCTTGATTGAATTTTGTGGGAATTGGGTAGTCAAATGTTTTGTAGAGTAGTTGATGATTATTGTTTGGTGTGGATTTGATGGAGTTGTCATTGATTTGTATGGCTGAAACGTAGTATTCGTAGTGCCGTGAGCATTGTGTTGCATATTCAAGTACGACAATTCGCGGGTCCGAGGAGCCGCTCGAGATCGTGGGGTTTGACATGTGTTCTGTGGGTACACTGTACACGATACTTTTTGGTATCAATCGAGACAGAAATTTAATTGTACAAATAGTAATAAAGTACTAAGGTTTTGTTCAGTTAACTTAATTTAACTATTTTTTATTGATTATACTTGAATTTTGATGATACAAATTAATTTTTGATTTTGTTATACCAGTTGGGCCCTAATTTTGAGTTTTTATTCGGCCTGTTTTTAGAAGAGCTTTGTAAAGGTCGGGCCAAAAACGGGCTCTATTATAATCAAAATGAAGGGGCTATAAAAGGGCTCAACAAGAGTCGAAAATGAACTTTTATAAATAATATAATTAATATATAATTTAAATATGGAGTAAATGACAATGTCAATGGAAAATAATATTTTTTTCAATTTAACTATTATAAATTATAATGTAATTGTCATAAATTGATAAATGGGGATTAAAATAATTTTTAGAAATAAAAATGGGCAGGGTTCGGCTGGCCGGGCCGTCAAAGTCCGACCCATTTAAAGCTCATATTATGTTTAAAGGGACCTTATTTAACCCGACCCATATTTACTTAAACCCGATCCTGCTCTTATCCGACCCATTAAACACCCCTAGTCCCGGTGAGAATCTAAGTATTGGTCTCACCTCACTATGGTTTAATTTTGTCATTTGATTAGAAATGAGTAGCATTAATTATGTAGTAATACACGATAGTCGCCGAGCTCAATACTCATGCTCGATAATTAGCATTGCACCAATATCCTGCTTTTTGTGGTGTTTGGCATTTATCTTTTGTTGGCTTATTGATCCATTTTTTCCTCTAATAAATAGTTGACAGTCGATATTTAAATTTACTAATATATCTCTATAAACAATTGACTTCAGCTAGCTTAAAAGCCAATAAAAACAGCCAACATTTTCAACTGGTCGAACAAGTCAACCAAAAAGCCAACAATCAACAACCAACAATCAATTGTCAAACACCGCTCTTATTTTATCTTCCAAATAAGGTCGACATCAAATAGATTTGTAACTATTTTTATTAATAATTACATATTTTTTTATATAAGAGCTTTTTAATTAAAGTGTAGCTATTAATAAGACTGATAGTAGTATAATGTTTGAACATTAGACATATCAAAAAAAATTCTTTATCACAATGGACAAGATGCTTTTTAACATTAAAGGACTCATTCTAAGAGATGGAACTTGGGCTATAATATAAATTCTACTTCATTTGAAGAAACTACTCTTAGAAACTATATTCAATGAATTGTGAAATTCATTAAGACATGTGTAGAAAACATAAATTTTGAAGAAATTTCCAATTTTCTTTGATCCAATTTCTATGAAATTCTTAAACCATTACCAATTATTCTCCTCTTTGGCAAACCTTAAATAAGTCCTCAAACCCTAACCCCCAAATTCCAAAAACACAATCAAATTCTTCAACCTCTCCAATTTCTCCTCCATGGCAGCACCTTCAACCCCATTATTCATCTCAACCACAACTCTCCATTCAATCCTTTCTCACAAAACCCTAATTTCCCATTTCCAATCAACTCTTCCAAACGCCACCGTTTCACTCTCTACCCCACCTCGCCATTCTCACTCCACATCCCAAACCTCCACTCTTCTCCTCATGCCTTCTTTCTCCACTTCTTCTTCACTCCCTTACATTGGGGTAAAACTCGTCACTTCCCATCCTCAGAATTCCTCCATTAATTTACCTGGTATTCATGCTTGTTACACCCTATTCAGTTCAATAACAGGTCAAACCCTAGCTCTGTTTGATGCTACTGAACTTACCCTTTACAGAACTTCATCAATTTCCGCTGTAGCTTCTTTCTATTTATCCAAAAATGATGCCCATGTTCTTGTTATGGTGGGTTCTGGTAACTTATCACCTCATTTAATCACTGCCCATTTGAGTGTTCGACCTAGTATAAACAGAGTAATTATCTGGAATCGAACGGCAGAAAAAGCAGCTACCTTAGCTGACAAATTGAGAAGAGAAAATAGGTTTAAAGGGGTTGAATTTGAGAGTAATGGGTGTTTGGATGATGTGATTGGTTTTGCTGATATTGTGAGTTGTGCTACCAATTCAGAGATTGAATTGGTTAAAGGAGAGAAATTAAAGGAAGGAGTTCATGTTGATCTTGTTGGATCATTCAAACAAACAATGAAAGAATGCGACGACGAGACGATTCGAAGAGGAAGAGTCTTTGTTGATAATGAGATTGCAATGGAAGAAGCAGGGGAATTGGTGGGTGCTTTTGAAAGAGGGGTGATTTCAAAGGATGATGTTTGTGGGAATTTGGTGGAATTGATTAAAGGGGAGAAATTTGGGAGGGAAAATGATAAGGAGATTACTGTGTTTAAATCTGTTGGTTCTGGTGTTGTTGATCTTCTTACTGCTCAATTAGTGTATGAAACTGTTAGAGATCAAACTCAGCATATATCCTGACCCATTTCGCGATGGTTTATGTATATTTATCCGTGATAGGTAATAATTAGTGATCAATTAGAAAAATAAAATAATTATATGAATTTATTTCACGGGTTGACGGTTTCATTGAAGACTTGATGAGTAAATGGTCTTTTCTTTGGATGTTACCAAATGGGAATCAAGCATACTACACCTTATTGAATAGAAATGAGTGTATGGTACTTGTACTAGTAGAGTAGTAGTATTAGAATTGTTGGAAATTTATATTTGTTAGATTAATTATCAAAATACACACTATACTAGGGTTAAAGGCTAATTTCAATAGCTTTCGTTGTATTCATGTTAGTCGTAGTGGTCATTGTGTTGCTCACCTTGCGGCTAAAGGGGACACCGATGGTGTCTCGGAAAAATTTTATATAGGTCCTTTTGCCCAAGGTATTTAAGCCTTAGCGGATTTTATGAAGTGAGGTGTTTTAGGTGGTTTAAAAAAAAAAGATTGAGTCAAATTGACTATAGCCAGCTTGTTTGATCAACTCCGTGCAATTACTTATCAAGTTATCATTAGAATTGCTTCTATACAAAATGGCATTACTGATGTTTCAAATTTGTTTGTACATCAAGGAATTGCATCCTTGCATTTGAGTGTATATATATAACATTAGGATCAAAATCTTAAATCGTAGACACTAGAAACTAAGTTAACAAGATTTACGACAATATACACTTACAAGCGTAGGCCGCGTACATCTATATTTTCGGACCTATAAAGATTCGACAAACTCACTCAAACAGAGAGAATACGGAGAAACTAGCTCATTCCCTTTGAATTATAGAAATCTCTGCCAGCATACAGGCTTGAATCTTGATGATGTTTAACAGTCCAGGACCAGGAGTAACACTCATCAACGAAGATAATTTAATTCAGCCTCGGTTGCAGTCCTCTCGACTGCCATCCACCATTCGTTATCGATGTCATTGTCGTCTTCAATAGCATAATTTTCCTTTGATTTATACAAGGCAACGATTAACGAATTCAAACAAAGGAACATAGTAGCTTATTAATGGCAACACGATATGGCTAAACTTACCATTGAACTCGTAAATGAATTCTTCATTTGTTCGGCATTATCAGCAGCTTTCATTGCTTCTAGCCACCAACCATCATCACCGTCTCCATTGATCATGCTTTCATCATCATTAAACACCATATTTTCTTGATCATTATCAACTAGTTCAAGCTTATTTTGAGGTGGGCAATTCATGATTTTTAAGGGTCTTTGATTTGGTATTTCAGGGATCAAATCATTTGGAATGGGACAAGAGGGAGATCGATAACCTGGTTCAAGCAATGATTCAGCAAGGAAGTATCTGATCTAACTAAAAAGTTTCTCAAAAGCAGTTGAACAAACCTCGACAGTCGGGATCATAACATTTCTGATAGTAGAGAGCCCACTGTAGGTCTACCACATACATAACTAGAGAGTAAAAGGAATTAGTACATTACATTGATATTGAAGTATTAGGCACATTTCAGTAAACAGAAATTGTGTGATGTAACGAACCATGATTGCTTTTGTGTTCTCGACCAATTCTTCCACAATATCTACTCTTTGACATACTGTACACCAGTAATGCATATTCAGAGAACCAATACCAACTTCGAATCTTTCCTGAAATAAGGGACTCATCAACTTCAACCATCAACTTAAAAATCCATTCATTGGTGAAGTAGAAAAGAAACCGATTAATGCTAACCCGGTGGTATGGATGAACAAAAAAATGATGCTAGCAAATGGTATGGAGGAAAGAAATGGATTAATCTACAACTAAGGATTTTCCCTAAAGGAAATATGGTGAGCTAGAACCAAAAACGCAGTATAACCAGACTTGGCTACGATGTATTTATACGTTATACTTTGTTAGCTGTATCCCAAACTTGCAATGTTGCAACCATAAACAGACAAAGTATATACACATTTGCTCCTTTGAACTGCTAAGTGTAAACTTTACCAATGACACTTTGAACTAGTAATAAAATAAAGGACATCTAGAACATATAGGCAAAATTGAAGTATTATCACCAAAACTTCCTTTTGAATGGTAACCAACTAGTTGGAGAATCTGACAATAAAAATCAAATTAAGGAAATGCACTTCCACAAGCCAATTTTTAAAAGAAAAATTTGCATATCACCTACCAGTTACAGTTCCAAAAGAAGCAACAGACTCTATAAATGCATCCAATGCAGGAAATGGGGATGCACCCATCAGATATGTTCTTGAAACATCGTCTCGACAAGTATTCAATGCTTCATGAAGAACATTTGTAGATCTTCTACAACTAAAATTAACCTGCGTGACCCATGAATACCAAAGCATTAACCAATGATATATGAAATTAATGTTGAACCTTTTAGTAAACTAGCTTTTTATTCGGTACATACCATACTATTTAAAGCTCGCAACCTATACTCCCCATCCTAAATACATGTTCAAACTTTCCCTTTTGATATCCACGCCCTCATGATGTAATCTCACTTCTACAATTCTACAAAGAATGTATCAGGGCCATAGTGCAAATGCAATAATGGTCGCAATCGCAGCAACGAAACGGTGATGCCATGATGAGAGTGATGCGGTTATAATAACGCCTAAATATCGGTCAACTCAATGATATATCTCTTGATATGGCCCAAAACATGTTTTTTTACACCTTTACAAAGCAGAAAATACTAGCATGTTCATTTCAAAGACCTTTACAACGTGGCCAATGTTATGCAATGCGGTCTTATTTTTGCACTATGAACAAGACTTTTTTTTTAAAAAAAATTACTTATTTGTTAATTGTATAAGTCCCAAAATTTGTACAAAACAACATTTCAAGGTTGATATGAATTTTAGAGTTGATGACTAGAGGGAAACGATAGTTAGAAATGGCATTAGGGGACAAATGAAAGAAATGAAAAGGTAAAAAAGATGTGAGGAGATGTATAGTGATTAATGTATGGAGAAACTCCTCCCAAATTAATAGTAAGTTTGGAATAGAAAAAAAAATGACAAAATGGTTACTGAAAAAGAAGAAATTGTATGAGAAGTCCACTTGTGTAGCTCTGTATCTAAAAACTAGCAACAAAAACATCAACAAAAATGCCAAAGCCTTAATCTCAAAATATGACGTCGGTTAAGTTTTCCAAAATATCAATGTGAGAAATCAGGGGTAACAGTGAATACACCTTATTTGGCCCTACCTAATAGGCTAATACAAATCTACAACTAAGAAAAACAATTCCAATGAGCATCCACATATATTCTCCTCCCCCATATCTTTTGTTTTTAAAACTAAATATAGATAATTTGAGTCCTTTTCAACAAGTCAATTATCAAAAAAAAGATATTAAATAAGTTGAAATTTACCTCGGTATCAAACTGCAGCGTTTTAATACAGTCCAACTCCATTTTGCATACTAAAAGCTTTTCACATTCATCGTCTATATTGCAAATCAATGATGCCATGAAAACATCTTCTTCATGCTGCAAATCATATACTTCATATCATTAAAAGGAAAAAAAAAGAAAGAAAAAAAAAAACTTAATTTAAGAACAAGGCTAATCAAATTATATGGAAAGGCACATGGTCAGCAAGCACCGATTGTCCAAGCACAACTAAGAAATGGCAAGTAAAGAACAATAAATATTCTATATTGAGAAATATAAGAAACCGCAAAAAGGTCTGGTACCATGTCACTACACTTGAAACGCCTTGTAGGCAGGAGCACAGAAGACTTTCCGGCTTTTGATGATAAAGCAAGGCGAAAGCAACGATTTCTGGAATAGACAGCATTGTCCACAAAAAGTGGCGAAGATTCTGCAGAGCTTGAATTTTTGGAAATAAAGAGCTGCTGGAATCTTGCCTCCGTCTCCCTTGCTTTATGAATACGCGAACATATCTAATATTGACAGAATGAAGTTGCATTGCACATGATTAGGAAGTCTTCTATAAAAAATAAGAG
The DNA here is from genome assembly GCF_026212465.1 of Amaranthus tricolor. Classification (NCBI taxonomy): domain Eukaryota; kingdom Viridiplantae; phylum Streptophyta; class Magnoliopsida; order Caryophyllales; family Amaranthaceae; genus Amaranthus; species Amaranthus tricolor. Next base: position 3,560,452 of record NC_080048.1, on the reverse strand, counting down.
ACAGCATGGCGTACAATAATCACATTGCATGAAAGTCAATACAAGTCTCCACAATCTAATCTTTCTTTTTTTATGAAGTGCACAATATGATCTTAAATCAATTAGCTAGACTAAATAATATGAAAATAACTCCAATGCTTCCATGTACATGTACTTATAATAGGATAACAAGATCATCTTCTATCAATAATTGAATTAATTTATTATAGAGTCGATTCACAAATATACCTCGGCAACAAAAGCACCAGCATGAGAATTATCCTTAAAAGCGACATTTGGAATTCGCAGCACCAAATGACGGGAAAATTTTGCTGCCATTCACAACCATATAAGATAATCTTCAAATTTTGAATTTTAAATCTAATTAATAAATTATGTATCAAACTGCTCAAAGCCAATGACGTGTCAGATTATAAGACTTGTATTCACCAAAATTAGAGGAAGTACAAAGTCAAGGGGAAACGTAAAAAAAATACTCATCATAAACATAATCTTCAAGTCACTCAACTACCTAACACCCCTACCTTCAGTGGAGGAATCAAGTTCAACAATCCAATCTTCTTCCCCTAGTATTTGATATTTCTCTTTCAATGCCTCAAAGATTACCAGCAGCAGAAGATCAACCATTTGATTTCCGTCTTTATCTGGGTTCTCTAACCTATTAAACTCCAGATCAAAGTATAGATGGCAAGGAAAACCCTACTTGTAAAGCAAAACCCAAGAAATTAGATTTTGTCTCATTTGAACAAGAAACAAGGTAGATACGAATACCGGATCATACAATCATGTTAAATTAGGCTGGACTTATTGTGAACGGGGGGACACAAGTGCACATACTTCATAAGCTAAGGAGATATATACCATCCCAAAACCATATGGCAATGGGAAGAAGGTCTCTAATAGCTTATAAAGCGTGCACACCATTTTCAATTTATCGATGTGGGATAACTCATCCCAACACCCCCCTCACATGCGAACCCCCGTCAAGTTCGCATGTGGGAGTAATCAATTAGGGTAGGAACGTCATTCTTTTCGTACCTACCATTTTAAAATTGTTGATCGAACCATCGGCTCTAATACCATGTTAAATTAGGCTGGACTTATTGTGAATGCTAGCATATTAACGGGGGGACACAAGTGCACACAGTTCATAAGCTAAGGAGATATATACCATCCCAAAACCATATGGCAATGGGAAGAAGGTCTCTAATAGCTTATAAAGCGTACACACCATTTTCAATTTATCGATGTAGGATAACTCATCCCAACACAATCATGTCACAGAATGTCAAAATGTAGCAACTTATTTCAGACACCTATTGATATAATGCATCTCTATTCTCTAAACACAGACAATATAGGTTTTGGCTTTATGGAATCCTCTTCTTATCATTATGACATATACATACTATACACAATAATAACCATTATGTTAAACATACTCAACATAATCATAGAAGGTTAGGTAAGTAACTGAGCACTCAGCTTCTTGTGTTTTAATTTGATTGTTTAAAGAGAATTCGTGAAACTATGTGTTCTTGAGCAAGCTTAAATAGTGACTATATTGCCTGTTAACATCTCTACTTTCATTGGTCATAAAATATTTAATTATTAATATTAACATCGACAGTATCCAAGTAAGAAGATACCGAAGGTGTGTTACATCCATGCCATTTTAGGCTTGAAATGTCAGAATTTCAGTCAGCAGAAAAATATGAAAACTAGAATCAATTTCTGGGTTATCAAGCAACTCATTTCATATAAATGCAAAGTTGAAGGTAAAATGTGTTGACACTTGCAGCTATACATGTAGCGATGGAGGAATTTATTGACTTCCATAGAACCTTTGGAACTCTTTGTGTTGGTATACTTGTGCAAATTATGCTAGGAAAACCAAAGTAACACGGAGAAGGGAAAAGTTGATGCAAACTCCAGATTCACAGAAGGTTTAATATTGACTAATAATCTCATATTATTCGAATAAACGGTACGCTCAAGCAGCAAAGTGATAAGATTTAATTCTGTAAGAAAATGAAAAAGGAAGATAATCACCTCTTGAATCACCTCATAATGATGACGGTACTTTGAGTCCATGTTCTTGTACCTATTGCACGTTCAATTCTCAATCAATACAATTCGGAATCCAACAAGAAAATCAAATGATAAAACTAAAATGTTGATGAGCATAATAATAAGTTACCTTCTCCAGAACTCTTGATAGGTTGAAGCAAGGAATCTTCTTTGACCACTAACATGATCTTGGTAACTGAAGATGCGAACATTGGCATGTTCTTTTGCAAATTTTATAGCTTCATCCTGTTTCGGAAACGTAGCCCATATTTGAGTCCTGGTCAAGTATTAAAACAAGAATCACTTGCAGCAATTGACAAGACATGCAAGTTATCAAGACAATGGTTAACATGCTTCTCATATGAATTAAATAGTAGTAAAATACTTATGTATACCTTAAGTTGGATCTACGCTTTGTAGAAAGATCAAGGTGTATTTCACGTAACACACGTAGTAAACTAGATGGCTTTTTTGGTGGGACTCCATGTGGTGAGCCATAGAACACACCAGGAGAAATATGCCAACCAGCAACAACCTTATTGTCCTTATTTGGCACTGACCCAAGCTGAAACCCAAAAATATTAAATAGTAAGATATCATGCAACACAAAAAACATAGCAATAGAAATCGAGTGAAGATGGAAGGAAAAGGATAAAAGATAGAATGCACTTTAGCTTGTCATTTACAAGAATCCACAAGATAAGAACTAATGACATAGCAATAGTACATACAAAATGGTGCACATGTATAACTTTTTGAACTTATGAATCTTGCATAAATCAAAAAGATTTAGGGATGAAAAAGAACATGAAACTAATCAATAATCGATTTTCTGCATCAAAAATATAGGTGAAGGTTCTGGGAACATGTTGAATACCTTTTCTGATTTTCGACATTCATTTGGGGTTAAATTCTTGCTTTGTCCTGCACAAGTTGGAGAGTTTGTATCCTTAAGGTTTGACTTTATTTCCTTTGTTCTGTTCACACTTGTTTTCTTCTCTCTAAATGCAGATTCTGCACACCCAGTTAGCTATTTAAGATGGAGGAAATCAAAGTCTAATTCAAACAATACAACTATTCCTTTGTCAAAATCATGCAATTGCTATACGCTACATCTTCAACCAAAAGAAGATTCTATAATCAATCAGTGACCTCCTCCTAGCAAGGAGCATTTTTAAAAAAACCCACAAATATTTACCAGCTGAAAGACATGCTTATTTGTGACAATGGGCATCATATAACCATAAATCCAACAAAAGTCTCAATAATAAAGTGAAACAAAAATATGCACTAAGCTAGCTAAGATATCAACAAGAGCTCAAAATGGCATCCATAGAAAACCAAACAGCCATAGTATATAATGAACAAATTTTAATAAATTGGCAATGATGCATTAAAATTTTCTAGTGAATTTTATCTTTCTCCTAATCTTATAAATAAAATACAATTTCGGATTAAAAATGCCTAACCCTAAGTACTGTGATCAGCAAACAAATCTTTAAAATTGTTGTAGTAGATTTTACGAAACAAATTTAACAATGTAAGGGTAAATACTTTTAACAACATGCATAAATTAAAGAGAAAGGGAGAAGATTACGAGGAGGAGAGACGCCACATTTGAAGCATTCAAACAAACGATCGACATCATCCATGGCGACTTTGGACAATTGTTGTAGTAGATTTTCCGAAACACATTTAGGTATATTTTTCCGATTCCGATGGATATTTGATGGGAATCTGAATAAAATTGGAGTATGTAGTGGTTTTTCTCCTTTCAGCGGGAACTATGTGGTTTTCAAAAATTTTGTTGCCGTTGCTGACTTGCTGTATTGTTTTTCAGCAAATATTGTTTTTAAGCAAAATTTTTTCATTGTTGATCAATATTTGAATTATTGTATAAAATTGAGTAAATGTTAAATTATTTTGGATAATTTTTTTTATTGATCATGTTAAGATTGTTAAGAAATTCTTTGATAAAGTCGTATTATGTTGATATAGTTTTAACTTTCAACCCTATCTCGCCTTAAATAAGAATTTGCTGGAAAAATAGTTTTGTTTTGTTCAATACAAATGTAAACCACATCTAACTTTTGTATTGTTAGGTAGTTTTAGAGAAAAGTAGGAATTATATGAGATTTAATCCCAAATAATATTTATTCTAATTAAGACAAGATTCGATTTTCAACAAAGTTTTAATTTTGTCATTGGAGTACTCAAGTTTTTGTATTGTCATGACAACTAATATCCTCACATTTACATGCCAATTTAAACTAGTAATTTAAACCAATTTCAAGGTTTTTAAAATGTATAGTAGGCTAGAAAATCTCTGACAAGAACTTTTAATTTAATTTTAGTTGACTTTAAAATTTTCTAATTTTTTATTAGGCTTAAAAATATTATAAATCAAAATATTTCCATTTTTCCAAACTAAATGATAGGGAAATCCAACACATTTGAAATGTTTGAGCAATTTTAAGTGCAACTTAATGGGCTTCCTTTCCTCGAAATTAGTTGCAATATTTGAAAAATACACTATTTATTTATCAATTTTAATTTTGGATTAGTTTTTAATCTATGAATTAAAACATAGTCAAGTGAGATTTTATTTAATTTATCTCATTATAAAGATTAATGTACATAATTAGACATATTAAAAATTAAATTAGTACTGCGTGAAAAAACAAACATCGTAAATAAGTTAAAACGAAGGAATTACATTGAATATGTGATATCACAAGAGAGGGATTAATAAAGATTGATTTGCGAAAATGGAGTCTTGTCTCACCTGACCGCCTTACTCTGAATTTTTTAAAAAAATGATCGGTTTGCAACCCGTCGTTTGATGTAAAATTGATGAACAAATGGCGATTACTTACAACCCCAACCCTTACATGAACCAAAGGGGCAGCTAACAATGAAGAGGTAATCACTAATAATCACCAGTGTTTCGGTTAAACAGTTTTATTTTTTCAATCCCTTTTTCATCATTTTAATTATTATTTGTCATGAATTTATTTATTTTCTCTATATTAAACTGTTAAAAAAAATAGATGAACAATTTTGTTGTATTTTTTTGGTGCATATGTGATGAACGTATCTAATAATAATCTATGGCTTTTTATTGTTGGATTCAGAACCTATCTTTATATGGGCATTTCTTAATTCTTAATTATTTGATTAAGTATGTGCTCATCTACCCAGCAATTGTTTAATTTGTGGTGCTAGATGAGGGGAGTCCCAATATAATGTTTAAGGGATTATTATATTGAAGTTCATAGATTTTCAATTGATTAGTGCCTTAATTGGCATGTTTATAATGAATTATTAAAGTCATTACACTTTTGCTTTGATTTTGATGGACCAAATCGAAGTGCTGTGAGCGTATGGCCTATGCTATTTGATTTTTTCAGTTTACCTCATGTACCCGTATCGATATTGGGTGTACTCAATAATCAGACGCTGTGACCAGCTGTGGCGGATCTAGAATAAAAATGAGTGATATCAATTTAAATTAAATAGTTAAACTGGGTTTTGATCCCTATATTTACATATAATATTTGATTTTATTTTGAATTTAATTGATATCTCGATAACATCTAGCTCAATCCACCACTGACGACCAGTATTGTGATGAACCAAACCAAATGCTACTCTGGTTTTTCATTTTACCTCAAGCGTCTGTGTCACCCATGTCGACTTGAGTGTACTTAACAATCGACACCATACCCCTAGTATTGAGGATGGACATGAATTTTTCTTCATTTTGAGCAACATATTAAGGAAAAATTTTGAATCGGACACTTGGTTACGTGTAGGCATTCGGCACTCGACTCCTAGTCTATGTAACATAGGTAATAGGTATGACTTACGAGCAAAGATTTGATGTTGTTTAGATATATTGGGGAGAGGAGGTCTTAGTAAATAACAGTGATTTATGAAGTTAACAAATCATCCTTTTGTGGAAGGATTTGATAAGGTGATAGTTTTGTGATTTTAATTTACCTTTTTTTGGTTTTGTTTATTTTGCTATTTTTCATTTTATCTTTTTGTGGTGATTTACATGTACGGTGATTGATTAGGAATTTTTGATATTGGAGACCATTGGGGCATTTTGATGCTGATGTAGTGCTTTAGCAAGGCTTTGAATTTAGAGATGCGTATAATTGTTTCCTTTGAAGGACAAAGTGACAAAACATTTGGAAATAAGACTAGTAAAGATTATTTCTTAGGACTCATCTAATGTCATGTTTTGATGTTGTTGTTGATAGTTCATTTGTTAAGAGTAGTATAGAGTATGATGAAGGCCTAAGAATTTGTTTTTGGTTTTAGACACTCTGACTTGGGTATTCATGACTGGATAGTGGATACATGATACATCATTGTGGCTCTCTATATGCAAACTTCTGAAAATGGAAAATTTCAGGATTTGCCTAATTCAGATGCTTGTACTTGAGAATTGAGTCTATGTGAAATTTGCCTTACTGCATAGCTTACTTGATAAAGCTTGAGATTTTATAACAGTAAAATATCACCCTATGAGCCCACTTGTGTGGATACACCCACAGGGCATCCGTAGGCTCGAGCCCACAAATCCACAGTTTTGAGTGTTGACTTTCAAATGAACAAACTCTAAAATTGTTTCTCATTTCCGTATTCTTTTTTCGTATTAGATCGAATTTAGTTTCAAGTAACATACTCCAACCAGCGGTAAGCCGGTAACTAAATTTACTTGGACAGTAGGGTCCAATTTGTTAAAGTGATGTCAATGGTTGAATTGGAATTACCAATTCTTTTTTTTCTGCATATACATGCCATTATCTGTCAATCTTGGGCAACACCCGCGAAGCTACCATTTTGATTTTTTAAATCACCAACTGTACCTAACCTTGAGTGCTTTTTGCTTGTATGTTGCATGCTAAAGTGGGATTTCAACATGGATAAAAAGTGTATGGCTTTAAGATGCTTTAGGCAATTATATATATATTTAGCTAATTAATAACATTCTACAATCATTCATAAGCATTTGCAGACCTGCTACGTTCATTCTTGGATGGATCTTCTTGTCATTTATTAGGTTGTATTGCTGAATCCATATTGTAGAATTTAGGGTGATTATGACTTCATGAAGTTATTAGGAAAATATATATATCTGCTGGCGTGCAGTAACTTTCTTTTTGAAGGAATTATCCATCAACTAACATCTGTCATTAGATTCTATGTGTCTTTCACAGTAGTACTATTGTTTCATTTGTTTCAAATTATGTTACTTGGACTCGATTATTGATGTCGGATACTGGTACGTGTTCAAGTGTAGGATACGTCTAAATAACCTATTTTATGTCTAAAATGAAGTGTCTAAGTGCCATACCAATGTCCGAGCATCAAGGATCGGACACGGGTACGTGAAGCAAAATGAAAAGTCCGAGTAAGATAGGTTTCAAATAACAATTGGCTTGGGGATTAGTGAACTAGGTAACATTGGGTGATACACAATTGGCTTTGTTTACCCTGTTAACATTTTTAACGTAGGATGATATAAGTTTTACTGACTTAGTTTTAACATAAAAAAATAAAAAAAAAAATATTATCATAATATGATGTCCAAGATCCAACATGGTTACTTAAATGATTTGATGAATCCCATTAACATAATTTTCATCATTTGACCAGTGTCACGTGATTCGCTAATCTACTTGCGAATTGCGAATCGAAAAAAGCGAATCATGGTCGATTTTGGGATATTCTTGGGCAAACTTGAGCGAATCATGGATTTAAAATGCGAATTAACTAGCGAATTATATTACACTGGTTTGACCTTTGAAATTAACAAGGAAAGTAATGGATTTGAAGATGTATTACAGTTATTTACTTTTTTCTTCAGTCTAAACTATTTTGTTCTCTATGGTAATCCTGGTCGGGGCTGAAGATCTTCTTCATTGTGCATTGTTTTTGGGAGTATATGATTAGACTGCAAACTTTCCGAATTTCATGCTTGAACCACCAAAAAGATGTGCTAGCTCCCCTGTTTTGTGTTTATTAACTTATCACGGATATAGAAGGTCAACTCAATTTGCAATATTGAGTCCAAATTGCTGAGGAATTTCCACTGAGGCACAGCTCTCCATTTTGTACTTACTCATGCAGCTTTTCATCGTTTTTTGTTGATTCCCAAAAATTTGTTATCCATGTTTATGGATTTGTTTATTGGCCTCCTTAATTGTTATGGTATACTTGTCCACTGCCTATGGTGTTGAAAGAGTTATGGGTAACATTCACCTTTTAAAGGATTAAATTGAATATGCTAATAAACATCTTTTACTTTGCACTCAATGCATTTTTTAATTGAGATTCGAGGGTGTAAGTGGAACAATTTTTCGTTATTTTTTGATGGGGAAGGTTGTGTACAAATAATCCTGCTTCATCATGCTGAGATAATAGTCTCGGGTTGACACATTGATTAGTGATTTGTATGGTAAATGAACGCAAATGTTTTCTTACTACTTAAAGGTAAGGCTGCATACATCTTAACTTCCTTTAACCGGCCCAAATGGTAGGACCTTAACTGCGGTAATATTACTTCATTTTAGTAGTATAATTTTCAAATAGTGCAGCAGTTACTATTTTATTAACTTTTGGTAGTCATGGTTTTAGGCCTTTAGCAATGTGGATTTTTGTTTCTTTTGGTTTGTTTGTTTGTCACCAGTTTTTCGGGGTCAAGTTTTGTTGAACTTGTTCTTTCTAGAGCTATCTGCTTAGACTTGTGCAGTTGTGCTACATTGTGTTCCTCTTTATAACCCAGCAACCTTTTCTTATTCAAAACAATTCAGTGGTTTGGGCTTCTTGTATGTTTTATGTTCTCTGTTAAGGAGAAACGTTCTTTTTCGTATAATTTGCCGGTCTGAAGCTCCGGACTTCTGTTTTCAGTAAAAGATGGCTGCAAATGATGTGCCTTGCTGTGAACCCATGTTTTGGATCTATCTGATCATTTGCGTGGCTCTTGTTTGCTTTGCTGGTCTTATGTCAGGTCTTACCCTGGGGCTTATGTCTCTCAGCCTAGTTGATCTCGAGGTTCTTACAAAGTCTGGCCAGCCCAAGGACAGGAGAAATGCAGGTTGGTGTATTTTATTATACGTCTTATGTTATCAATCCGAGAAGTCTTCGACAATCTAAAGCTATATTTGTCATTCCGTTTGTACTTTTTGACGTTACAGAAAAGATTTTGCCGCTTGTTAAAAACCAGCACTTGCTACTCTGCACCCTCCTCATATATAATGCCATGGCAATGGAGGTACTTTTCGTACTGTTGATTAATGAAGCTCTTCTTTCCTGTTGTGTTTTTGTTTACTATTTTTCTCCTGCAGGCTTTGCCTATTTTCATTGATGCGCTTCTCCCTGCGTGGGCTTCAATTTTGATATCAGTTACTCTTATACTTGCATTTGGTGAGGTAATATGAAAAAGTTAAGCCTCTGCCCCGAGTTTTGGATATTATACTTATAACCATAACAAGTATGCTGACACTATCTGTAAATTGCAGATAATTCCTCAAGCCATATGCTCTCAGTATGGACTTAGTGTGGGCGCAAAACTTTCCGTTTTGGTTCGTCTACTTGTCATTATTTTGCTGCCTATATCTTATCCCATTAGTAAGGTACGCTTGTTTTTTCATAACAACCAGTAAATGAGGTTAAAACTAAAAACTGGGGGAAGGTGTCTGAAAACGAGAGAGGGACAAAAACCCTGAGATGACCTTTTATCCACGTTTAAGATTTACTCCCTCTGTCCCTTTGAGTTTGCACCTTAAAACTCAAACATGCGAGAGCTTTTTGAATCTTAAGATGCAAAACTCAAAGGACAGAGAAAGTATTAGATAAGGAAGTTCTAGTTTGGACAGTTGGATATTGTATAGTGTTAGAGTATATAGTATATCCTGGAGCCTCAACCATCAGCTTAAACTTTTGGTTGAGTTGATTTGTTGACATGGTATAAGAAGCCAACGTGACAAGAGGTCACGGATTCGAATCTCAACCACCCCTCGTTTAAAGGGGAATATTCAGTGCATGTGCGCAGCCACACTTCTAGCCCAATGGGCTCTCGCGTGAGGGAGCATGTTAAAGTATATAACATATCCTTGGGCCTCAACCTTTAGCTTAAGCTTTTGGTTGAGTTGGTTCCTTGACATATACCTTGAAGTGATTATACATCTCTTGCAGAACATTCCTTCTTCTCGATACTTCGTATATTGGGAAGTAAAACATGGATCTGTGATCTGTCTGTCTCTTTTATCAATTAATCCTGTTTTTGTATCTATACAACACAACGACAGTTTTTGGACTGGTTGCTTGGAAAAGGGCATGCTGCTTTGTTGAAACGTTCAGAACTGAAAACTTTTGTCGACCTACATGCCAACGAGGTTTGTGTTATTGTCTAATTTCACAAATTTACAAATTGCTACAAAGTGCTAAAATGATCGAACGCAAACATTGTTTCATCACATTAGGCAGGTAAAGGAGGTGAGTTGACCCAAGACGAAACTACTATTATTGGCGGAGCTTTGGATTTAACAACAAAGACCGCTAAAGATGCAATGACTTCTTTGTCTAGCGTATTTTCACTTGATATAGATTCCAAGCTTGATAAGTAAGCTTCTCATTAGCCTTGTAGTAATAACCGCACGTCTATCATAATTTTGAGATTTTGCCATTTTGTGTTTTCAGGGACACAATGGAGCTAATAATGAGGAAAGGACATAGTCGAGTACCTATCTACTCTGGAAGCCCGACAAATATCATAGGCCTTATCTTGGTAAGGGGAGTAGGAATGCAAATGTTGATCTTGCTTTTATCTTGGTAAAAGGAGTAGTTAACATGGAGCTTTTCATAACTTCTATCAACCACAGGTAAAAAATTTGATCATATGTCGCCCTGAAGATGGAACTCCGATAAGAAATCTTACGATTAGAAAAATTTCCAGGTTTGATTTCCCTCTGCCACTCAGATTCTACCGTGTTTGAACTTTGAAGCTCATTCATTCTTTGGACTGATCAACGTCTATCAATTTATTGTTGTAAATTCCTGCTATTATGTTCGATTATAGCCATATGTGCATCATGTATGGTTCTCTTCATATAAGCGCGTGCAATTGTGAATGGAATGAAAATGAGGATTTTCGGTTACATAACACACGCTTTGTAATGTATTTTGAACTTCTGTCTTGCAAAAACTCGTTACGTAACCTGTGATTTAAAATCATGAATTAACAACCATTATAAGCTGTTATTCTAAAATATTAACCATCATATTAACCCGTTACGTAACTTGAATTACCATGACAAAACATATTTTCCAAGTAAACAATTCACTTTGCGAAGACCGTTACCTCAATCGCGATGATATCCACAATTTTTTTTCCTTGATTGTGCATCGGAATTTCTGTATAATGGTATAATGAGTATCGTAAGTGTTGTAGGTTCTATGATCACTTGCCGTTGTATGATATTCTGAATCAATTTCAAAAGGGTCACAGCCATATGGGAGTTGTTGTGAAAAGCAAACAAGATCTAAAAGATATGTCCGACACTACATCCAATTCATCTATATCTGTCGTGAAAGCTAATGTGATCGCAAAACCCGAAAAGTCGAAAGGAAAAGGTATAACAAATTTAGAACAGTTGATGTGAATATATGAGCTCACATTCGAAAATTATGAATTTGGCAACACGTTTGATGCTCAAGCTACACACACAAATTTACAGGGGGAAATCATCAGTACCATAGGAATGAACCAAAGAAAGCACCCTTCATGCATTCAACTAAAGCTGGGCCTCATGATCTTCCAGTGATTGATTCCTTGGAGCTAGGCAAAAATATAATTCTGCATCACGAAGATGCAACGATTCTGCAAGTACCTGATTTTGATTCTTTTGCTGATCCTAGTGAAGAAGTTATCGGTATCATCACAATGGAAGATGTTATGGAAGAACTATTGCAGGTAAAGCTAAATCACAGCCGTTTTCGCTTGTTTTTTTTTGGATAAAGATGTATTTCCGCTCTTAATAGTCAGAAACACCGAAAGTTCTTGTGAATTGTAATGGAAAGTTTGTCGAATTTAAATGGAGGGAGGGAGTAATATGGGTCTGAAAATTGGAAATGTTCAATGTCCATACTCATTGTAGATTGTTGAGGATTGTTTGTTAAGTATGGTGAAACGAAGAGTTCAAGTAACTTGTAATAACATTTTTCATCATAAGAAAGCCGGGACAGTTCTGTGACTTGCAGGCTATGTTACTTGGACTCGGGTACTGATGCTAGATACTGATACGTGTCCAAGTGTCGGATACGTCTAAATATTCAAATTTACGTCTAAAATGAAGTGTCTAAGTGCCGTACCAATGTCTGGGGATCAGTGATCGGACATGGGTATGTGAAGCAAAATGAAGAGTCCTAGTAACATAGCTTGCAGGCATTGTAGCTGAACTAGTCTCACCTGTAATTATACATCGTCGTTCCTTTTGCCCCTTTTTCCTCTCTCCCCCTTCTTTCAAACTTGTCAACTATTGACGTATGCTTTACGTGCTCTGTTACAGGAGGAGATTTTTGACGAAACTGACGATTATGTTGACGTACACAACAAGTAAGAGCTAACTGAGACCCCTTCAACTTGTTATTTTCAATCACACACTCACTTGATCCCATTTTGCAATTGATGTTGTACCTTTTACTTCTAACATAACATCCAAAGTAATAAATAATGAGTCGAAATATACACAAATGCACTCGATACTAGCAACTTCTTTGAATTGACCTTATGTTTTATCTACATTCCCGACTTGTTTTGTGTTTTGTTGGTAACTTCTCCCATGTTATCTTTGGGCTATTCATCTCTCATTTTGCTGGGCTCACTTTATCTGGGGGTTTAAATTGATTGCGCGCATTCCACCTGCCCTCTCCCTCGAGGGGGTATGGGTATGGTCTGTCCGCTACCTCTTCACCCAAGACCCTGACTTTGCGCGGGACACTGGGCTGATGACCATCCATGATGGGTGGATCCGTTGATGAGACACGGGCGAATGGGAATCAATGCTAAATTCTCATCAGTATGATTAGGGGCAGCAATAAATACACTTTGTCATTATCTTATCATAAATTGGTATTACAGGATACAAATCAATATGCTGCCTGTGATAAGATCATCTTCAAGATCTCCTAGAGCCACACTAGTTTCTCATAAGAATTTGACGCCTGTGAATTCGCCTCATTCCTCGTATCACAACACTCCAACTTTGCGGTCGCCTACCCAAGCATTTGTTCCATCGCCCTTGATTAGAACATCTCCGCTGAGCTCTCCTATGAGATCCCGAATAGCTTCTCCCGCTGCAAATTCAGGTACTCCGACCCATAGTTCTCCCTTGAAGCAGCCATCGAGAAACTCATATGAGAAGCTTCGGCGTTGATCTGTGTAGCAGAACATGCATTGTAAACGTTTGGCTAGCATTTTTGAGCTGCCTTTCAGAACTTGTTACATGTTCATCATCAGATGGAAGAACTACTATTTTCAGGGGTTAATTTTATATACCCAGCATTTTAAAATGCTTATGCTTATCTTGTAAATGCTTTACTTTGTAACCTAGATTATATGGAACTCTGACATGTTCATCGACTTATTTTCGGTTTCAGTACGAGATCACACTCATTAGTTCAATAAGTTCGGTTTTATTCGATTTTAATGAGTCGGGGAGAGTATGTCGTGGATATCGAAACATGTCGAACACGCCTTCGTGAGAGATTATATATCGTCGTGTTCATCTCCATCGTTTTTTTGAGGTTGTATGATTTGTGTACGTGCATCATACTTATCAGTTTTACTTTCCATTCCCTTTATACTTCCATTGAGAAATGAGAGCTTATGATGGAAATTAGGCAAATTTTAAGGCTAAGAAAGTATTTACTATTTTAGTGTTGTGTCCAAAAAAATAACTCGTTAAATTATGTGTTTTTTTTATGTATGTGAAGTTCTTGATTAAGTGAGAGCCACTTTACAACATCAGAGTAATGGAACGAAATGTTGTTGACTTTGTTGATATTCCCTTTGTTCCTTAAAGAAATTCTTATTGTCATTTTAGGTATTCCGTTTGTTGTTCCTATAAAGAATATTTCTATTTATATCACAAATTTTAGACAAAAATTATTTTGTTCATCCTCATTTTAATATTTTAATAATGTTTATGGTTCTCAATATCTTTCACTAAGTTCTTTATAGCATTTTTATATTTCTTATAGTCCCTACATGTTTCTCACTAACTTTATAAAAACATTGTTTTATTAATTGTGGTTCTTATATTTTTTTCACTAATTTTCTATTAATATTTTTAATGTTTGTGGTCCCAATTTTTCCTCTATCAACTTTATTATTCAATAAAATAATATATTTATCATTTAAAAAATTTATTTTTCTGAATATTCGTAAATACTTTTTTAAAAATTTTATTAAGGAACGAAGGGAGCAGTAGATACTTCCTAACAAGACAAAAAGGCTACCAAAAATATCTTAAATCCCCACTAGCCACTAGGATAGATAGACGAAAGTATACACATACACCAATAACATGGAACACCACCCATTTAGCTTTGGATAAACCTGCAAAATATTGCAAACATAAGCACAAAACATTCGAGTGCTTGATCTAAACAAGAAAATGAACACATTATTCATCTTGCATCAACCCATTTGCATCAAAAACCCATCATTGTATAATAAAAAAAACCGACCATTCAACCCCACAACATTAAACAACCACCTACCATTCTCTATAACCTCATGGAAACTCCAGGCTGAAGCCAAAGGATTTGGGGGCGACGGGTCGAAACCTTCACAGAAAAAGACCAATAATGCACCAAAAAATAGCACAAGCCAAGAACAAGAAGAGGAAGATGATGATAAAATTCCGGAAGTCGTTTTCGACAGGATGATAAGAAGGATTGTTGTTTCAGTAGGATTGCCTATGGCAATTGGGGTTGTATTGCTTAAATTGTTTGATATGTTGAAGGAAAAACAAGTGTGGGATGTTCCTTTGTGGGTCCCATTTGTAACAACATTTGTGTTTTTTGGAAGTTCTGTTCTTGGAGTTGTTTATGGATCATTGTCTACAAGTTGGGATGCTGATAAGAAAGGTTCATTGCTTGGTTTTGAAGAAGCTAAGGAGAATTGGGATGAGATGTGGAAAGAGGAAGGGAATTAGAATTGAGGGAAATTTATAATTTTGTACAATTTTTGTTGAATTATTAGTCCCGAATCTAGAAAATTAGTATAAGATTGCTGAATATTCAACTCGATATGTATAAAAAACCAACTCGGTGGTTAATTTTCTATGTTATGCGATACACAATTCAATTATTAATAGGGTTTTTATTAAATGATTTGGTGTCATATCAACACAAAATTTTATTTATCACGATTTTATGTATATAAGGCTACCTAAATAAGTAGAGTAACTATATATTAAACAGAATTGAAAGAGTATGAAGTTGATTGAGGGTTTCTTCTTCACAACTTATTTTTATTTAATTATTTCTATTTAAATTATTTTAAATTTCAATCTTTTAGGATTAAAACTTTGACTTGTTACAGCTCTATTTTATTTATTTCAGATCAATTTAACTATTTAATCTAATTCATTTCGATGTTTTTTGATTTAAGTTCCACTTAGCTGATCACTTTTACTTTCACATGTCATGTCAGTTTAGTTTGATTCAATTAAACTACATTTAATTTAATTTAATTTTCAGTTGTGAAAACCAAATTCCAAGAATAACAATGTCTACATTTACTAATCTATAAATTAGCTGTATAGGAATATATTTGGTTATCTAAAAAAAAGAAATTTATTTGGTAAATTGAATAAGCAGCTATTTAGGAATATATTTAATAAATTAAATAATGATTAACTGAATCTCAGAAAAAAATAAGTCAACAATTCAATACTCATTTGAAAAACTAAGCGTCTCCATTAACTTATAAGTTATAACTAGTCAAATTTTTACCTGAAAAGATCATTTACCAAACACTTAACTTTTTGACCAACAAACAAGACAAAAACCATAACCAAACCAAAAAGTCTTTACTAAACAAACCCTAAGCTTCAGTGAAAATCTACAAAACAATCTTCCATACATACATAGTAAGAAAATGTGATCGTCTAATAATTGGAATAGAAATTGCCAAATGCCAACCCTTTATCAGGGAGCCAAGAACACAAATAGATTTCTTAACTACGGTCCTGAATCCTGACACTGCTCCAAGATTCAGATCATTTGTCTCGGGTTTTCAGGCAGCTCGGCGATCTGGCCTACGAACAGCTATACCGATAAAAGGACGTTCCTCGACGTGTAAAAAGAAGAAAATGTGCTAAACAGAAAGTATACAGCAAATTCTATAGCTTTAAAATGAAGTAACATCATAATACAATGTCTAAATTAGATTCAACATAAACTATGCAGCGGTGCAGTAGCAGCCAGCAGGTATCTGATTGTCTTATTATACAAGTCATGAGAAGCTATAGTGTATCTAGCTAATCTGAATGTAGAAGATAATTACTACACAGGAGTAACAAGATTACATGTCTGAGACCCCAAAAAAAACCTCAGAAATATACAGAGCCTCCTATACACGAAAACCTTTAGTAACAAAGAGCTTTACAACCAGTATTTTCAAAGTTCTTCTATATACACTAAAGGATACCCAAGAAAAACTAGGCTAACCTTATCTCCAATCGACAATTGAAAAGGGTCAGGGAAAGTGGTCATTACCGGTTCTGCCCATTTGGATTAGGGCACTGCTGCACAATACTTGTCTCTCACTTGCCACATACGATATCCCTTGTGCCACCAGATATGCCCTTGTCAATGTCGAGGTCATAGGATGAGAGCAGTTTTCTCTGTCACCAAAAAGAAGAATATTTCAAAATTTACGATTCTAAAAACCATCAGTAATCTGACGTACAGATACTACAATCAACACCAGGTTGGGTTAAAAACACATGAATTACTGTTGGTGGGACATGGAAGTCTACATAAGTTGCATATTCATCTAGTCTCACTCTAACCTGTCTAAATCATGATGCAAGAATGCAGTATGGGTCGTAATTGCAATAGCGATCATAGTTGATGCGGTAACATGAGAGATGGAATATTCATACCTCTAAGGCACTAGATAGTGAATAAGATCATGAGATCCCTCGAATCCACTTAATATGCTGTTTTAAACTCTTTACAACTAGCAAATATCAGTTCACTAGATTTCAAACCTTTACAACATGACCGATACGACAGGATGCTATCTTGTGTTTTGCACTATTGTCTAAATTATCAAAATGGATGTTTCAGAAATCAAATTTCACCACAGAAAGAAAAGAGTATGAGAATAGGAAAAAAGGTGCACCGACACTTTAAAAGTTAAGGGTGTACCAAACACTCTTACAAGTATTGATGGAAACATATAAACTTGGGGATAGACAGAAATTACAAATTAAAGGTTAAGACATGAAAAAAAAACAATCCCTATGACCCTTAAAACTTAAAAGGCAGTGATATAAACATATAGCGCTGGAACATCTTTCTTCTGTCACATACTCACATTCATGCTGGACTCACATAGGTGGCTGGACATAAATCTACCATTGCACAAATATCAGATCCATTCATCCACAAGGGGCAATATGCCAACTTCAGTCACATCAGATTCAGATGAGTGAGCTAAGCTAGGGAGAAAGAAGGCATAAATGGCATTTGCATGCTACCCTGAGAGGTTGTCGTTTTGGGAAGTAGGGTATCCCAAAAACAGTCATACGCAGAGCTACAGTGCTGCTATTACGCACCAGAGATGATTCATACAACTGCTTGTGATCAACATCAAATAAGATACATCACCTGGCATCCCAATTACTTGCACCAGCATATGTTTCAATAATGATGTCTTAAACTGCTCTACCCTTTCAATCAGGGAAGACTAGTTACCAATAAACTTACGTGTTGGTTTATATGTAGTATTAATAACTAATGGTTTCCCATAGGAAACAACTTATTCAGCACATATCAATATAATCTATTGTATTGCGTACAATGTACTCTGTATCAAAAATATTTTGCAACATATATAAGGGATGCAAAGTAGACTATTCGAAAGGCAGGGAAAGCAATCAATGAAATCGAAACTCTAGCAATTTACATTGTCACTTACATGGTCCTCAAAATCCGGGCTCGTCAAATTGATGGAAAGGTTCCTCATCAACAATAATGCCTGGGATAAGATAAAATAATTAAAATTAAGCCATAATAAAACATGAAATGCATTATTAAAATCTATACACGGGAAACAATGCACCAAAAGCAAACATAGAATGTACAAGCTTTAACAAAAATGCATTACTAAACATATGTTTACATGCTAGCAACAGATAGCAGGGGCATGAACTGGAAGAGAATGCACAGGCTAGGTAAGGGTAAAACAACGCCATAACAACGCATTAAACTTGATAAATAGCCTTAAACTTATAAAGTAAGAAATGAGGTTTTGTGCCACTGGCTTCAGCCGAGTTACATAATGAAGGAATCATAGCCACATAAGGGGCTTCACCATGTAATGTCTGCTCCAGTATCAAGAATGTCTTCAACTCTTGATAGTTGATAGGGGTCCAAGAGCCCGCTTAAAATACACAGAACTCTTCCCATGTTATGATTATCCACAGACCTCAAAGAGAACTTAGCAACTAGTCCAAAGAATCCTATGCAAATAAACCTCCAATTCATGTCAAGAATCTATATGGGCACCTGAAAGAGTTTGATTAAGGGTAAATTTTTACGTTTGGAAACCTTCTCAAAAAAAAATCCCACTGTTCTTGCAAGCTTTTCCGTCAGCCTGAAGCAAGAGGTCTTAGTCTTACAAGCACAATTTGCAGTCTCTATTGAGACTTGAAAGAACCATTTTAGATCTAGTCTCATAAGTGAAACTAATAGATATTGTGCAAATTCCGCACCATTTCCCCGGTTAGTTAAAGATATATAAGTCAAATAGACTTTTAAATTCTGCTTTCCATTGAATCATTTTGCCTGAACAACACATGATCTCTAGTACACAGCAATGACGCACAAGTACTCAATCCCTGGCCATTGAGGCTATAATAG
Organism: Amaranthus tricolor; assembly: GCF_026212465.1. Taxonomy (NCBI): domain Eukaryota; kingdom Viridiplantae; phylum Streptophyta; class Magnoliopsida; order Caryophyllales; family Amaranthaceae; genus Amaranthus; species Amaranthus tricolor. The sequence continues at coordinate 3,541,207 of NC_080048.1, read as the reverse complement.
GGATGATATACATGATGTTCAGAAGAGAAAACGTCAAATTCTTGAATATAGGATGATGCCAAAGGCTCATCGTTGGCTTTGGGTCAAAGACAATAGCCGCAATAAAAGAAAAGATGATGCATACGTCCGGCAACTATATGCAGTAGACATGAACAAAAAACACACACACATATATATATATATGAGTTGATGACATATATATGAATGAGAATATACTGTTTCGACGTCAATTGGATCCATCTTCTTAAGCTTCTGCAAATGACCACTAGCTTCTGGGTCAAAGACACTTCCAATAAAGCTATATACTTGAGAAAAATCAGGTAGAACTGCATCAAATTAAAGCATGATTAGAACATGTGAAAAGAGCTTTGAGAGAAACAAAAACACAACAAAAAGCGCACAAAATGAAACAAAAGAGTACAACACAGCAGGACCAGTCAAAAATTACAATATCATACACAAAGTAAATGATAAATCAAATATATACTATAAAACAAAAATTGTTAATTAAAGTTAAGATGGAGGACCTGTCTGAATCACAAAATTGCTAATCTAACAGCTTCTCTAAGAAAAAAAGGATAACACAAACGATTCCCAACAGGTATCAGCAAGCAACAAAACCCCAATTGGCCAATTGTACGAATGTTCAAGAATCAGAGCCCCACAACCAAAAACTAGCAGAGAAAAAAAAAGGGAAGCTAAAGAAAGAATCAACGAAATGAATGAATATTTTAACATAAACTCCAGTATCTATTATGAGACACGTATAACCAAAAAAGTACAACGATCACATTTAAAAAAGTAGTTTTTTTTGCCTAATGTCAATGTCAAGACTCAACCCAAAAAGAGAAAGAAAGCCCGTCAATAAACCATAAATATATATACCCATTTAATTGACAACTAAAACTCCATACATCTTGAATTAATTTATCATTTGGGGTGGTTCCAAAAAGAGCAACATGTTACTAAAAATAGAAAAAATAAAAGAAAAAGACCCTCATCTACATGTGGTTCAGCCATCATTTTCTCATACAAAGTTTTCTCTTTTATCATATGAAAATTTAACATTGGGTATGATCCTCTCTTATTTTATATATCTTCCATCACATAAGCTGGTAAACACAGACATAAAGAACTGCAATGAATATATGCATCTTAAACAAGAAAAGCCAAAATAATCAAACACCTCTTAACGGTGGAGCATGCTTCACTGCTGCATTTATTTCACCAGCAGTGCGTGCCATAGCCGTGCTCTCAGTGCTGCTTGAACAGTTATTTGTAATTGGCCCAGAGGATTTCATCTCACCTGATAAATAAATTAAACACGCAAACAGGTTGTAAACTAAGCCGCAGACCAGAAATTAGCATTTATATCTATAAACTATCAGTAACTAGTTAAAAAAAAAAAAACCTTTTGCCACTTCAGCCTGAGTGTTAGTGGCCCAAGAAGATACAACTGCAGTGTTATTAGGTTGTTGGGGTATGAACGTTGAGTCTGGCCTTTGAAGTCCAGGTTCAGGCAAAAGAGAAGATGCTAGCAAAGATCCAGTCGCTTGCGTAACTGATGGACCTGTAATAGAGTTCGACAAGATGTGATACACATATACGCAAATATACAAAAATAAAAGAAGAAAGGCGATAGGGAGCCACCAAGCAGTTTCAATTAAGTAAACACCTCACAATTCTAAATGAGGCCCTAAACAAATTGGGCGTCTTTGGAAGTGGGATGATGACTCAAACTGAACCTGCTGTAGGGATCCCTGTAGTCATCCGAAGATGAAAGCTGCTGACCTATTTTAGAAGCTTTTTGTGGGTATGGATGAGCAGCTTTCCGTTTGGGCCGCGGAGGAGGTAGATGCTCGTTGCTGCCGCTCTTTTGAACCTTCAGGAAATACTTCTGAGCATGACTGCGTATCTGTATAAGTTGCTACTGTTATGTCCTTCCATGTATGTTTTAAGGCTAAACGATCCTTGCAAAGAAACTTTTAACAGTTCGCCTTTTATAAACAAATTACAGTTTCATATTTCCAATGTAAAGAACATATGAAGGAAAGCTGTAATTCTAAGATATGCTGTTTGTATATTGTACTTTGTAGTACAAGATGAGAACAAATAAATCTTGTGACAAAAATGTAGTTGCTAAATTATCTAGAAGAAATGAAAGTGTTGAAATTACCTGAATAACAGTTTTTGACCCAATAAAAGCTTCAATCTTCTTCCAATCACGATCAAACCTGCAGAAAAGTGAAAATAGAGAATCAATACAATCTGCTTTTAATAATTAAAGAGTGATAAAGTGCATATGGCTGTATAAGAAGGTAAAAAAATTCATATTTAGCTCAGCAGTATAAGTGTGTCAGTGATGTGTTCAAGACAGAAGAAACATAACACTATAATAAGGTGATAATTCTCTATTAAGACCGGCCAAATCAAGCCACGAAAACTATTAAATCCTATTATCGCCGATCTGTAGTTTTGCAGAAAAGTAAACCCTCAATGCTCTTAATAGTTTTAACTAGTGTAACACTCAATTCATATAAAAATATGAAGAAGTGTCTCAATCTTTCCAACAAGCAGGTATAATCGATCCAATTGAACTTGTGGGCTGGTGCACAAATAAGTCAATCAAAAATGTTCATGAGTGTACTTATACATTTGTCACATTCTGCTATCTTCTTTTAAGTTTACCAACAGAGAAGAAATGATATATTCTCAAGTTTCATATAGTCATCATATATTTTGTTCATAACTTCAAGGAAGATATGCTTTTGGATGATGATGACATACTTGAAAGCAACATATGAGCGATTTTCTTAACTTCCCTAAACTAGAACGTTTGCACTTTCCTAATCTATCCACTGACCAAGCCCTACTTATATCATGGACAATTAAGAATAGAGTAAACGAGCAGCTTTCCACACAAAATATCCACCATTAAAAATTCAAACTCAAAACATTAGCTAATAGTATCAGCCAAAATTCTAAAAGGATAAAGGAAATCAAATCAAATAAAAAAGGAAGATGAAAGATGAAAACACGACTTAAAGAACATAAAACATAGTGCCAAACACGGTCGCGTTGTATAGTATCACCTGCATGGTAAAGCTTTTCAAATTTACTGGAACGGTATTACTTGCGTTGTCAAGGTGTAAAAAGGCCGCATTTTAGGTCGTGTAAAGGGATTTCTCATAATTTCAGCCAAAATTTGGCGATACGGAAACTACATTACTGCATCACAGTGTCAAAACTGCAATTTGTGAATATTATCGCATTTTTTGCACTATGACATAAACCAATATAATCTATGTTTTGATAGGCAACTCCAACATGAAATTGCACACCCAAAATGCATTATCTCGCAAGTAATATAATTAAGGAATAGTATTTCAACAATTAGCCAACCACCATTAATGCTTAGAAAACCAAAAGTAATTTGTCCATATGATTTTCTTATAACCTTACTTTTCAAATAAGATGAAGAAAAAACACATTGAAGATCTTAACTTTCACAATCTCGATTGGCCGTGATATAATCCCAACAAGCTTAATCTTTAAAGCCTATTAGCACAAAGCATCAAACTTCCTCAATCGAAACAACTTGTTAGAAATGAACTAAACCATTAAAAATGACTTAATCTCAAAATTTTCAAACAAAACTCAACTTTAATTATAATTCAAACTTATCAAAAATGAACTAAGCTTTAACTTACTCACCTAGAAGACATCGAAGCTTATTAAATCCCACTATGTTGTAAAAGTGATAATAAAACTTTTTAGATTTAATTCAACTAAAGTTAAATAATGAATTGAAAGTATGAAGTAAAATTAAGTTGGAGATAATCACTTTTTAAACTAAATTGCACAATTGTATGACTAATTCTTACGAAAAAGCACATTAGCCACCATGAAAGCATATTTTAATACACGGACAAAAAAACACCAAAACCTTAGTTTTGAAAAACTTGCCTAGTCGTGCCTAAGGGACGTGCCTTGAAAATGCAATGGGTTGGCACCTTCATACAGAAGGTCAAGATAATTCCTTATGGAGAGCGCTTAGACAGCTTTATAATGCCTAAGTTGAGACTTAAGCGCCTTAGAATGTCTTTTGGTCTTAGTCTTACAAGGAGCCCATTTGATGCACGCATCCACCAAAATTGTTTTCTCTTCTCTTCTTATTTATTCGTCTTCTTCTACTGGTTAGCTTAGAGTTCTAACTTATAATTTCCCTATGTAGGGCACCTCAAATCGAAAGCCTAGAGGCTATAAAGATTTGTCATATGTGCTCAATCGGCTGACCAAGGAAGAAATAAGAAACATAAGGGACAACAGTCTTAAAATAGTTTCTGTTATGAAAGTTAGTTTTATGTTTTGTTTTGGGTGGTTATGCTTGTTATTTTGTTTTGCCAGCTGTCAAGTAATTAGAAGGACAAGCAAAGGCTATATAGAGGCCAGCTTGTATTCTTTGTAAAGGCATCTAAGAATTGAATAAGAGAAACATTTTGGAGTAAGACAAGACTCAAACATTCTCAAGGTTACTGATTACATTCTGAATTTTGTGCTCTTGTGTTTTTGAGTTGTGGAAGGTTGTTGTCCATAACAAGATCCTTAGCGCCTTAAAGGCCCTTGCGCCTTTTAAAACTAAGCTCACTACATTATCAAAATATAATTGGGACCATTACATTGGAACAAATTCTAATAGGCAATAACTAACCCACGTATTTATATCCCCCTGTTATCAATTGTTATATGTTACTCAACCACAAGTATCTGTGTTGCTCACGAGTACTGTGTAAGCGTCCAACTACGCTATATGATGAAGTCGAGATGAGGATTCCAAGTAATTGTCAAGGAACTAACTCAGCCAAAAACATAAACTGATGGCTGAAGCCCCGTGATATGTTTTATACTCTATCACCCCCTTACACAAGTGGATGCAACACATGCTCCTTATCGATGGTGTTAGATATTTCACTTGAAATAATAGGGGTGAATATTTCACTTGAAATAATAGGGATGAATGAGATTCAAAACCATAACCTCTCGTTGCCTTGGCTTCTAATATCATGTCAAAAAATCAATTTAACTAATAGCATGGTTGACGCCCCGAAATATGTTTATACTCTATCAGTAGTAAACCCGTGTCCGTGTTTGGGGATATGCCATGGGTATACTTTGATCTTAATGTGAAACAAAGAGTTCGAGTCAACATAGTCATAGATTATCCGTAGCAGCTTCACAGACAATTAAAGCAAAATATTATCCTAAAATTCCAAATTTTTGATACTTGAAACAAAACCCCAAAACGAATACTTCCCAAAATGCCACTAAAATTCAGCGGTAAATCAAGCAACCATCCAATTCCAACATAAATTCTCACATAATTAAGTTTGACACAATACCAATAATCTGACAGCAATCAAAAACAAAATAACCAAAAATAAATCAAATTTCAATTAAAAATGTAAAATTAGCAAATAAAAATTAACTCAAAAAACACAAAAAAGCGAATAAATCATACTCAGCAGTCAGCACCAATATTTTATATAGTAACAGTGAATCATAAACCTTAAAATGACAATTGGTTCCAAAAAAAATACCAGAAAAAGTAAGCCGAAAAGTAAACAGTTCAAACTTACAGCTGGAGAGCTTCAAGAAACTTATCATGTTCAGGTTCAGTCCAACTTTCACGAGATTTCGTAATAGTATACGGCTTTCTTATCTTCTTACTACAATTCGATTCATCAGTCGGAGAAGACGACGCCGTATTGGCCGTAGAATTCGACGCGAATGGATTAATTCCAGGCAAAGCGACGCCATTAGCATCCAAGTAAAATCCTTCCGGAGAATTAGGGTTCATCGACACCATTGAAGGAAGAAGGTTGAATTTTCAAGATAACGAGATGATGGTGGAGTAAAGCTTTTTTAGGGTTGCGTTCTTATCAAAGGAGAAATAAAATAGTGTTAAAGGAAAGAAAGAGGGGTGTATTTATACGGTGATGACGAAATTAAATTAGGGGTTAAAATTGGGGTTTAATCCGACAATGAGAAGATGACACGTGTTCATTAGGTTTTAAATTAGATGATTGGCTATGTGAAGCTTTGTTGTGTCATATCAAAATATTCTCATATTCTAGTTGTAATATTGATAATTTGTACGAAAAATTAGTAAAAATTATTAAATTATACTTTTTCTATTTCAAATTAGTTGCAACATTAGCTATATTTACACTATTCACTCATCATTCTTAATGTGTAATTAATTTTTAATCTATAAATTAAAATATAGTCAAGTGAAATCTTGTTTGATTTGTCTCGAAGCAAAGAATATTAATGTCAAAATTTTATGATTTTTTATTATGTATAATTAGAGATATTAAGGATTGAATTAGTACATTGGACCACGTAAAAAAGAAAATATTGCAAGTAATTTAGAACGAGAAAATATAAATTAGATTGAAGTTGAGAAAAGATCTGTGGAAAAGAATTAAAGGAGGTCATGAGAATACTACTCAAAATTGAAATGTCGCAAAGCTAAAGTGACGACCTAAAATGAAAAGCATGACAATAACTTTATAACAGAATAAATTTTATTTTTTATGTAAGCATGTGCATGTGCATATGTCGCAAAGCTAAAGTGACGACCTAAAATAAAACTTGGAGAATAAATTTTCATATGTGGTAGAAATAATGTTTAATTTTTATGTAAGGTAAATAATTAAAATCATTACTTCTTATAATTTGTTTTTTTATAAAATAGCTAGTGTGAGTAGCGATTTTTTTTGAGTTATTTTTTAAGTAATATTTTACTGTCACTACTAAACCGTAATGATTTTAGATTGATTTTTGTACAAAACTTAGTTATCCTAAAAATGTGTAATTTCATAATATAAATTGTTAATAACAATGTCCTTTTAGGTAAAATAAAACCAAAATATATTTTAAGCCTGGAAATACTATATTTTTAAAATCAGTTCTTGAGTTATAAAAGTATTTTTGAACTTCAAAATAATTGCAAGAATTCTTTTAAAAAAGAAAGTCTTAGTAAATAACGATTATTTGTGAGGTTTACAAATCATCTTTATGTGGTAAGATTTGATTGGGTAAGACATTTGTTGTTTTAATTTATATTTTTTGATTTTATTTATGATATTATTATTCTTTTTGTCTTTTTGTGATTATTTAGTAAATATTATGTTATATGATTGATTTTGATTAGGAATTTTTGTTTTTAAAAAAATCTCATATCATGTTTGTGTAAGGTTTATGGAGATAAATAGCTTTTGGGTATTTAGGTGGGGTCTAAACCAATAGCATTTAGACATGTATGGTTTAAAAATATCTTGTGCCTCCTCTATCAATTCCTAGGTATTCTCTTAAAGTTATCATCATATGCTTTGTTGGCTCCTTTTAGAGTTGAGATTAAATTTTATCTAAAGAATGCTTTAAATTTTAAAGGTGTGTATCTTGGTGTATGGTATACTTCACACTTTGCCTAGTATATATTATCCTTTAAAATGAGGATAAAGAATGTCAAATTTTAACAATTTAATATAAATTTAATTTGATATAATAAATGTTTTGTTTTAATTTTTAAATCACTTTGAGTGTTAAAAAATTGTTTTATTCATTTTAAATCAGTATGTAACAATACTTTTTATTAGAAAAAATAAGTGAAATATATATATATATATATATATATATATATATATATTAAAAAAGAGTTAACCATTGTAAATTCAATAAATATAATATTTTTACAGATGAATCTGTGATTTTATCAAAACAATAATTGATTAAGTGAAAGAATATGAATAAATATTAAATTTTATATCAATTTTCATCCAAAAGTTTCGTTTGTGATGCATGTGTATGTATATGAAATTATAAGTTTCTCCAACTTAAGCTACTTTCAGATATTCTCATATTGACCTAAGTTGGCATATGCACATGAAACATTTCGACTCATTAATATAGAATAATTCAAACACTCATCATGCGTGTTAAACAACCTTAACTACTATTTTCAGGGCGAAGCTACAAAGGGAGTAAGGGGAAGCCCAACCCCCGTTGTCAAAAAAACACAATTTTTTGTATTTTTTAGCTTTGACCCCCGTTTACTAATATATGATATATAGTCTGAAGAGTGAATAAATTAACAAATTTATATTATAATGTTATTATTCTTTCACTTTTATGATTTTAATTCATCTTATTTTTTGTGTGTGTATATTTTTTTATCTTAATTTTAATGGTGTTTATTTTTGGGATTCACTATATATGTGAATATAAAGAGTTAAAATAAAAATTGTTTTGCAAAGAATGATGGAGCCACGGACTTACCATGTCCTGTAATATTGGTGTAACGGTCCGGTTTAAGTGACCCGAAAATCCATATGAAAATACAAATTCCGGTTCACTCTTTGGACTCCAGAGAAGACTTTTCTCTAGGACCGTCAACGTTCCGTCGATAAAGAAATATAGATAAAACAGAAAGCAGTACCAGCGTGAAAGATAATAAGTCAGCAGAATCTCTTACGTACAACTCGAGAGCCTAAAGGCCTCTAAACAAACTATTTGAAATAAGCGGAAGCGAAAAGAAAACTACACTATCTCCTGTTACTTAAGTACAGAGTTTCTTTCTACTCATAATCTAATACAAAAAGATAATAGCATAGTCTTGATGATTACGGGTTCTAAGTCGAGACCTCACTCCAGACCCCACCTGCAATCAACCTACTAGTCGTCGTATGACAAGACACAGTAGGTTCCAAAGAAACAAACCATAACACGTCAGAGACTTCATACAAATATCAATCAGGTTGAATACAAGCAATATGTTCATCCTAGCATGCATAGGCTCTAATACATTTATTATTAATTAATCCCAACTTGTAACGTTGCCCGTCCTGTTCGGGTCGTTCAAGTATAAATCCAAATATTTTTGGAGGAATACACTTGGGAGAGCTAATCCCAAGGCAACCACCGACCTAAGACGTTGCCCGTCCTATTCGGGTCGTCAAAGGCTAAAGTATGCATACCCCTATGGTGACCGTAATGATCCAAAACTGCCATGGGAACAATAAATGTAATAATCCAAACCAAAACACTAATCCCTTGGGGTAACAAACACATAATTCCTCAATTTTCAATTAACTTCTTTCAAATTATTTGAAGTGTCTAAATCTTAAGCGCTTCAAATGCCATAACCAAGAATGAAACAACATCACTTTGCACAACCACATAAAACAGTATGGTGTAAGCGTGTACCTTTAAGCGCTGCAAACAACAATGTTCAAGCACGACCAAAATTTCGCCCTCTTATGAATCGAGGTCCTAAATAACACACACACAAAACGATCACGTATTAGGACGTGTTTACACATGTAATCCACTCCATTCTCTAAAATATCACTAAGACTTGATAATTTTTAATTGTTTACATCCTATTCCCAATGGATCCAAATTTCAAATTCTGACCAGAAACTTTACGGGTCATTTCAGACAGATTAGAAAATTCAAATGAAAAATCCGACTTCGCCATTGCGTTCGGAACGCGTCAATTACCTTGGATACCAATTTTCATAATTTCTAAAATCCAATTACTATTTTTAATTATTTTAAGCGTTTAACGAGTTTTTAACGCATCGGTACACAAAACAACGGAACACGACTAACGTTTCTGGATCGGCACCTTTAACGAGACAGAACAGCTGCTGCCGAATACATATATATATATATATATATATATATATATATATATATATATATATATATATATATATATATATATATATATATATATATATATCATTATTATTATTATTTTATATATATACATTATCAACCCTTTTTAAATCTCATGACCAAAATAACTCTAGCAAGGTCACATTCACAAAATCCTTCAAGAGACTTGAAATTTCATAAATTATGATAACTAAATTAAATACTTAATTCTCTTAACAAATTAAATTTTGTAGAGAATTACAAAACCAAATCACCCTTTTAAATCAAAACACATATATATAAATATAACACAATCCTTCAAACAAATCAAATTTTGCTAAAGGATTTATAAATTTTGGATGACTATATTACTTAATCCATACCATTTATATTTCATCTAACAAATTGAAATTTTGTTAGAGAAAAGTAGACCATAAGAAATTTATTTAAATATCAATATAACTTAAAATACTTAATTCTTATAACAAATATAAATTTTGTTAAAGAATATTGATCATGAAGTTCCTTTTCTTAATCCTTTTAACAAATTATAGCTTATTAAAGGATTATTAGAGAAAATTTTCGTATATAAAAGAAAAATATTCAATCCTCTTATAAGTTATAGGATATCATCATACATAAAATATATTGTATATAAAATCTACAATTAACAATTCAATTAAACTTACCCTTAGATCACAAGATTGGATGGAACAACAAAAAGTTTTTTTTTTCTTTTGAAGTGCCGAAACAAGAGGAAGCAAAGAAGAAATTTTCTGAATTTTGTGAGCTCTTGAAACAATTGAAATGGCTATGAAAATTCAAGGAGACTAAAGAATTAATAGGCAATTCAAACATGGATTATAATTGTGCCATAAACACAATTATGAGAGGAGTTACAAGACTCCTCCCATGCCATAAAACACAACCGGCCACTCTTCATTTTCCTTTAGTTTAATTTTTTTTATTTATTAATTAAGTAATATTATATTATTGTTAAAACAGCAAAGAAACGTCACGCGATAACATCGTACGCGATAAAACTCATTACCGTTACAATTAAACTTACTTTATTTCTTATAATTAACTATGTAAAATAATATAATTTAATATTACTTATTTATTTTATTTTGTTATACTTTATTTTATTATATTTTATTTATTTTTATACCCGATAAATTACGGGGTGTTACAATTGGAATATTAAGTATTAGGTATGAGCTCTTGGCTGCTACGTGACTATTTCTTTTCGTTTCATGCGCTAAGTACTACACTAAAATGAAGGATAGATAAGATTTAATTCATAACTTTCTGTTACATTAATTTTAGATATTACATTATATAACCAACTCAACAAAAAACATAAATCAATAATTAAAATCTCTGCTATATACTCTATATAAAATAAGTAAAACAAGCAAGTATTATTTTGAAAGGTAAGAATAAATCTTTATGAAATGGAAGTAGAAGATGTTAAGAAGATAGAAGGAAGAAGTGAGCGAAACTTGGTGTTTGTGCTCCTTGAATAGGATTCCATTTGAAATGTTTTGAGGTTGGAGCAAAGAAATTTCAAGGATTATCTATAGGATTAAAGCTAATCATATCTATAAAATGATGAAGTAATCTCAATATGAAAGAACCAGAAATAATATTCCTTCTGTTTTTTAAAGTTTTTAAATATTATATTATATCATGATATATAATTTGACTATAAAAAGATTGAAAAATTTTAAATGTCAACTTATTAGGCGTTATGACTAATGAAACAAGCCAATTAGGTGTTTAATTTGATGATTACATGACAAATAAAAATTTTCCAGTCTATTTCTACATGAACAGAATAAATTAAGAAAATAAAATCCAATGAAAAGATTTGTAGATTCCAAACGTCAGCTTATTAGATTTCTGACAAATGATCAAACAAGCCAATTGGTTGTTTGAGGATCACATGGCAAATGAAAACTGATATTCTATCTACACCTGAACAAAAGAAATATTAATAAAAATTGTTAATATTTAGATTAAATTAAACCATAAACGGTTTGTCTATAAAATTGATTGATAAATTATAGTATTTTTTGACATCTTATGATTTCTTTTTAAGTAGCATGATTTTATGTGCAGAAATTACAATATTAATATCTGTTGATATCTTTTTGTAGGTGGAAAATATAACATAAATATTTTTTGACATCTTATGATATCTTTTTTGGGTTAAAAATAAGTCATTGTATGAGTTGAGTAATCGGTTAAGGAGAGACTATGTACTGAAGTCTAACTACAAAATTCTTTTATTAATATTTTATCAATTAATTTGTACAAATTAAATTAACTTGAGATGAATACCCAAATTTCACTTAAGAAAGCTTCAAAAAGAAGAGATGAGAATCTAAGATGACACTTCACAACTATTGGCTTACTAAAGACTATTATCTAGGCATTGACTCAAAAGCCTTTAGGGGTAGAATTTGAGCACAGGCTCACAGCCAACTAACAACCTACATAACCTCACCATTGACCAATCCACTTGGTGATACATTCCTTAGGATTATTCCGAGTTAATTAAAAGTTGAGTTAATTATTTTTTATATGAAAATTAAAAAAATATTAAAATTAGATAACTATTCATAAAAGTACATAACTTATTGACAAGTTTTTTAATTGGCTTTTAGCTTATTTGTTTTGTTAAAAAAGTATTTGGTAATAGTTTTTTTAGTTAGGTGATAAACTAATTTTTAAGTTAAAATCAGAAAATTAGTCTAATTATTTTTTTAAATGGTTTGGACTTTTTTGCCCTATTTTTATTCAATAAAACAACTAACTATCAACCACTAATTTTAGCTAAATATTTTTTTAATAACTCACTTATACCACTAATGATAAAATTAATGTTATCATCGTCTCATCAAATTAACCAATTGAACTAGCCTATAGTCGATTGGCTAACACTCTAATAGAGGACTAATACTAAAAAGGCTATAACAATTAACAATGTGTAAATTTTTTATTTTTTTTCTCAATATGTTACATTTTTATAGTTGTCTACTAATTTTGCTACATCTTTATTCATGTATACTAACCCACATTTCTATATAACTTAATTAATTTCATCCGCAAATGCAATATTATCTCACCTTTTTCCATTTCTAAATTTCTTTGAACTTAATTTCATCTTATTCTATCAGTAACAAACAATCAAAATCAAAAATTCACAATACAAAATAAAATAATAATATAGCAAAATAAAAAACGCATAATCACACTAAAGCTTTTTTGCGATATAGAATATAGTAACATTTCTCGCAAATGTCATTATAAACTATAATAACAATTACATATACCACTAAAGACCAAATAAAGTGTCGCTAAATCACTTTATAGTGAAACTTAAAATATAAACCAATCATTATTACATTAAAAATATAAATCAGTGACTTTTTTAATGTCACTAAATCCATTGTTGCAAAAAGTTAAATTTGTTGTAGTGAAATACTTTTTTTTAATTGCTTAATTTTTAACACATTATTTTAGATGTTAACATTAACACATAAAATATTAAAATAAAGTTTAGACTTTTTATATAAATTTGTCTCACTATAAAACAATCTTATATATTATAGTTATTCAAATGGTTTTGATATGTATTTTAGTTTTACTCAATTTATACACAATGAGTATCTCACTTGTTTTCATAATCCACCTATCCCCTCAAATTTGTTTTGATTTTAATTTTTTTTTTCTATCAAATTTGTTCATTTCTATTTTTCGTCATTATCCATATTTTTTTAATTTTCATCCACGTTCGCATCTTTTAGGAAAAATAAACCCTCCCATCCGGAATCCGCCTTGTGCAGAATACTTCAAGTGTCCTTACCTTTACCTTTTACATTATTGACACATTTATGATTTTTCCCGCTATCCTACATAATTTATTTTGTATTATTTTTTAAATTTTTTTGCCAAATGTTTATTTGACAAATTTGGTGAGATAAAGAATTATGGGATAAGATTGTCTTAAGAACTTCATTGATTTGTAATGACATAAATTGATAGTGGCAATAATAAACAAAATCAAATTTGAACTTGGAACCTTTTCAAGTCCATAGCATTCCTCATCGAGTCAAATCAGTCAACTAATGCTTGAATTAGTCGACATAGTAGTCATCATACTCATCAATATATATCCTCAAATTTCGTGTGACAAGAATGTTTTACGATTTAATAAAATTACTATATTTTTTAAGAAAGAAATATAGTGAATAATTCAATAGTATTTTGTTAATTTCACTATAATAAAATCAATTTTTAATTAACCATAAATAATACTAATTTAGGAGGTTTTTTCCCTAGAATTATACTAACTTTAGTTTATTAACTAATATACTAGTTTTTTTGTTCTTTAATCTCGTATAGTTTAATTTTTAACACGTTAGGGATATTATAGGGAAACCCCCACTTAAGTTGGTTGTATTCATTGTTAATAAAAAATTAATATTATAGTTGGAAAATAAGTAAAAAGTTATAGTATTTCTAGTAATTTTTCCTTTAGAAAATAATTTTTAGAAAAGGTAAATTATATTGATTTTATTTATTAAGCAAAAAAAAGAATAATCATTTTTCAAGAACCATATATTGAAAAAATTAGTGTAGAATAAAAAAAATTAAAATACAAATCAAAATAACAACCCCTTTCATTCACCTTTTTATGCCCTATCTAATTTTGCTTATTTATCTTGTTTTGTATGTTTGCAGGTTAATTCTCCTACATCATCTTCTTGTTATCCATATTTAATTTTGCAGGGCTCTCATTACCTGGTGGTTCTCTTGATTGCACTCATTATTATTCTCTCATTTGGTTTTAACACGTTTATTAAAAATACTATTTCAATTATAAATATCTCTATTTGTGTTCAACTAAAAATATAATAAGTTGATATTAATAAAATTTACATTAAGACGAATAAAAAGGATCCCACTTGACTATATTTTAACCTACTTCCTCCGTTCCAAATTAGTTGCAACATGGACAAAAATGACACTATTCATTCGTCCCTCTTAATTTATGATTAGTTTTTAATTTATAGATTGAAATATAGGCAAGTGAGATCTTGTTTAATTCGTCTCATTGCAAAAATTATTAATATCAAATTTTTATAATTTTTTATTATTCATTGTAAGAGATATTAAAGATTGAATTAGTACATTGGACTGCGGGAAAAAATAAATGTTGTTTGTAAATTTGAACGGAAGAAGTATTAATTAAGAATAAAACACAAGTTAAGATTAATCTATAAAATAGTACTCAAAAAAGAAAATAAGACAATAATAGTAAATAAAAGGGAGTATTACTATAGCAAATTTGTTTCACTAGAATTATTAAATATCAGAAAAGAAAATTCCAAAATATGCAATGTTTTGTATCGTTACAAAATCAAAATTAATCGAATTGATTTTGAGTCTGATTTAAGTTTATTCTGTCTTAAAAACCCAACATATTCAATTTTCTTAAGTACTCATATTAAGGCTTTGCTTAGTTTACCTTTAAAAAAAAGAAATTCCACATGGTAGCATCTAGTTTTCAAGAAATGCCAATGGTAGCACTTTTGTAAGATTTTTCCACATGGTAGCATCCAGTTTATGCATTATCTAACTGCCGTAGCATTTTCCGTTAAATTCTTGTTAATTTCTGTTTAATTCATTATTTTGTAAGATTTTTCTACATGGTAGCATTCAATTTTTGCTCTTAAATGTTTAATTCACCATTTTAACGTTTAATTCACCGATTAATTTATCAATGCCCTTAAATGTTGTAACAATATTATTTTCATTCAAATTATCGGCATTATAAAGTTCAAAAGGTGCATTACAAACACTAACACATAATTCAAAAGGCGCATTTTATAAGCTCTAGAGGTGCATTTCATAAGTTCAAAAGGTACAATCCAAGCACTAATACATATCTACTTAATCATTACAACATTTAAGAGCGTTGATAAATTAATCGGTGAATCAAATGTTAAAATGGTCAATTAAATATTTGAGAGCAAAAACTGCATGTTACCATGTGGAAAAATCTTACAAAATGATGAATTAAACGGAAATTAACAAGAATTTAACGGAAAATGCTACGGCAGTTAAATAGTGTATAAATTGGATGCTACCATGTTGAAAAATCTTACAAAAGTGCTATCACTGGCGTTTCATGAAAATTGGAGGCTACCATGTGGAATTTCCCTAAAAAAATACTAGTAAGTATTAGTAAAAAATCAGTGTTAATAAGTAAAAAATAGTTTTAAATAGCAAAAAGAGTTCACAAATTTTGTGAGAGACAGTCTCTTTAAGAAACCATCTCTAATTGGGCTGACCTATTATATATTTTTTAAAATATTGCAAGTAGGTATTAAGAATGATACAAATAGACATTTAAGATATTGAAAATAGGCATTAAGATATAGTAAGTACGCATTAAGAGTACGATAAGTAGGCATTAATGTTTAATGGGTTGGGCTTGAGAGACGGTCTCTCAAAAGACTAGCTGAAAAGAGTTACAATTATTAAAAATTAGTTACAATCGGTAAAAATCAATTTTAATTTTCAAAATTCAATTATAAATTACGATCATTAAAAATCAGTTTTAATGATTAAAACTCAATTATAACATACTAATAAAATTATAACATAACTAATAATCAGTTAAGATGGGTAAAAATTAGTTTTAATCGGATATAATCATTAAAAATCTATTTTAATAAGTATATCAGTAAAAATGGATTGAATAAAAAAAAAAAAACAGATCCCACATGGAACCTACAAGACACTGCAATGTTTCTCCTGTCTTGACTATTGAGCCTTGACGGTGCAGTTATTAGAGCTATGCTTTAAATGAGTGAGTTGACTCAGTATTGACTACATTTTACACACTATATAAACACCACTTAACACTCCTCTTTACTTCATCTTCATACTTCATTCCAATTGGCAATTTGACAATTTCCTTCTCTCTCTAACTTTATTTATCTTTCTATCAAGAAACAACAATGAAGGTGTGCAATCTTTATCTCCTTTTGCTCACTTTTTAATATAAATTAGTCGAATATAAAACATATTTTGAGATTTAGTGGCGAAGTCACATAGGGTGCAATCTACTTTTGAATTTTCGCTGTCTAGTGTTTTAAGTTCAGCTCTTAATTTATGATTATATATTATTAGTAAAGTAATGTATTATACTCTCACCAATTTATTATCAATGTCTAATTTGCTTTTTAGACTTTTCATCTCTTATTCTTAATTTATATTTTATTATTAATTTATAAGTTAAAACATAACTAAACGGAATCTTATTTGATTTGTCTCAATGTAAGATTATTTATAACAACTTTCTATAATTTTTAATTATACACAATTAAAGGTATTAAGGTTTGAATAAATGCATTAGATAGACTGCATAAAACAAATAGGACATTAATAGTGAATTAAAGCAAGTATATTTTATTTCGAACACTTAAATTTTATTTTTTAGTTGTGTCTTATTGAGGTACAAACAGACAAAAAGGCTAGTTAAAAGAAGTATAGAATGTATAACATTATAAAATACATAGTAACTTAGACAAGTTTTAGTTGTATTTATCTCAATGTGTTTATAATTATGTTTACTATATTTGCCTTTTAATAATGCTGATTTATTTACTTTTTGTCCCTTTTTTTTTTTATCTGTTTTAGAAAGTGGTGCTGAAATTGAATATGCATGATGGGAAATGCAAGCAAAAGGCAATGAAAGTGGCCTCTACAACTTCTGGTATTAACAATTTAATCTTTTTGATATTTTTTTAAAAATAATTATTATGATATAAGTGATTAATTAGGTATTAATCCTTCTCTCCCTAAAAAAAACCCCCTTTCCTTCTACCTCGAAACTAAGATCGCCATAATTTATGGTTGTAACTACCAAGTCATTTAATGTTAACAAATAAGTATAATTAGTTAGAGGTGTTCAAAACTTTTTCTATAATGTTAGTTATATTTAACTTTTGCACATTTTAAATACAAATTGGCCCATAATATTTATAAGTAGCATTTATAAAATATTATAAATATAATAATGTATATTAAAATTCTTTATATCAAGATGAATCTAATAAAATCCTTGAATATATTTTACCTTTTCATATTCTTGAAAAATAACTGTTTATTATTTCGATAGAGTCAAAGATTTATAGTTCTTTTGTTTAGTATTACTTCACAATGGACTAATATGACCCTTTAAATCATGTACATTTTTTATTTATGTGAAGTTGCACATGACGTTTATTACCAATGATCAATCGAAAAAACCTCTTTATTAGTTCTATCATTAGCAATGATAAGGGTGTCTACTTGTCTACATCCAATACTCCCTAATCTCACCTAAGTGGATCTCTTTGTCAATTTTATCGTTAATAAAGATAAGGTTGTCCTGTCTACATCCAACCCTATCAAACTTCACTTTAAGTGTCAGTGACTTAATAACATAGCGGAATGGAATGGAATGATGATATCTCTGTCAAAATTATATATTTAAACTTTCTCACTTTATATTTATAATATTTCAAATATAATCAACAATATGAGAAGGTAGATTAATCAAACTTATAATCATGCAGGTGTAGATTCCATCTCAATTGACATGAAAGAAAAGACATTGACATTAACAGGGGACATAGATGCTGTTGCAATTGTTACCAAATTGAGGAAAATTTATCAAACAGAAATTGTGTCAGTTGGCACAACTAAAGAGCCTGAAAAGAAAAAAGAAGAGCCCAAAAAAGAAGAGCCCAAGAAAAAGAAAGAAGAGCCCAAAAAAGATGTGTCCAAAAATCAGGCCCAAGTTGGTAACCCTGTAATTTTGTATTACAATCCTCCTCCTTATGGTAATCATATAAATGTACACTCTTACCATGGTGATTACATGGAAGAAGATTCCAATGCTTGTGTTATATGTTAATTGTAAGTGAGACGGGTCTATATAATTAGTCTATTTCTTAAATTTATTATAAAATTATAAGTAATTTTTTTTAATAGGCTAAATGTGCATTAGCCAGTCCAATATAGACGGTCTCAACATTAGAACGTGTTATTTAAGAATTTGTGTAAGGAGAATAATTATGATGTTTAGTGATTTTTTAATACGAGATGATTTTTTAATCTAACAATTTCAAAACTTTAATTCAAGATATAGACTCATAACATAAAATTAATTAAAAATAATATGAGAAAACGTTTGAACAAAGATCATATTTGTAAATTACTTACTGTTTAATATACAATAAATAAATCAATTTAATAATCGTTTACATATATTATCCTTCACCATTTATTCAATTTAGTATCATATACTTCTACATATATAAAATGAAATTTTCATCCTATTCATTCCAACAGATCTGATCTATTTTTTTAAAAAAGATTGGTGAATTATGATTGGAAAAATTGTTTTTAAGCATAATATAGTAAAAAAGAATTTAATTTTAAGAAAAAGGTTACTCACATAGTATTTTTAGCTATTTTAGATGAATCAGAAAAAAGTACTAATAAATATATGACCCTATAAATCATTTATTTGATCTTTTGCTTTCATTCTAAGCAATTATTTGATACTCCCTCCGTTCCTATTTGTTCTTCCTATTTAGGTATTTCACAAAGATTAAGAAAAAGAAAATCTTTGGTGGTAGTGGGTATTATTTTAATTATATAATAGTGGGAAGTAATGATTGTATTGGAAGTATGAGGTTGTAGTGGGTATTATTTTAATTAAATAGTAGTGTGAAGTAATGAAGTATGAGAGAGAAAATAATTATAAATAAAAGAAAATGGGTACATTAAAAGAAAAGGGGATTTTAAGGGGTAAAAGTGAGATAAAAACTTTCTAAAAATAGAAAGTATTCTAAAGTGGAAGAACTTTTGAAACTACCCGTTTGGAAGATCAAAAAGGAACGGAAGGAGTATTTTTTACTATCTTAATTTGTGTGCAATTATGTTCGAATGAAACCGAAAAAATCGGACGAAGTATAAGTAGTGTATTGATGGCAAAGAAGTCAACAATTTACACCATAAAATCTAATTCTTATCTTATTATTTAAAAATATTACAAAATCTTTATTAAAATCGTTCCATCATGATTCATGAGACAATTTAATACGGGCTAATTTAATTCTAATTTATTTGAAAAAATTAAAAAAAACAGTTTAAAGCAAATTACGGCGGTAACTACCGTTTAAGTTTAACTAATTTAATTTTTTTTTACATAAAGGATTTATGATATGAAAAAACGTACAGAATTAATATACTTCTGCCTTTATTTTCATCTTAATAAACAAAGATAGAAATTGAAGTCAATTAAAGTCGTTGAAAAGAATGGATCATTGATTCACTGTATACTATAAATGAAAATGTCAAATTTGTAAGGAAATCCTTCGTTCCTCTGTCATTTTTCATTTTAATATATTATAATAATTTTAAAAAAAATTTCGTAATAATTTCACTTTTATTTTTTAATGCCATCAATAAATTTATTATTTCATTTTTTATTTATTCTTCAATAATCTAATTATGCTTTTCATTAATTTTACCGAAAAGTAATAGAGTTCTTAAGGACTTACAATAATTTTTTTGTCTAAAATAAACTGTAGCATATATCACATTATATAATACTCCCTCCTATTCATTTGAGTTGTCTTGTATGTTTTGGCACAAACACACTATCCAATGCACTAATTTAATTCTAAATATCTCTAACCATGCATAATTAAAAATTATAAAAATTTGATATTAATAAAATTTAGATTGAGACGAATTAAACAAGATCCCACATAACTATATTTTGACGTTTAGATTAAAAATAAAATACAAATTAAAAGTGATCAATGAATAAATCGAATTTAGTGTATTACCTTTTTGTAGAGGGGTGTATACAAAGGGACAAATGGAAAGAGAGGGGAAAGTAGTGAAAGAGTCTTAAAAGGTGGCTGGCTATAAATCAAAAGACGTAGGTAAGAGGTTAGAAGCTTCAAAAAGACAATCCACAGACAAGACTTTACAATATCACAAATTGACGTGTTGACTTATGACCATTAAGTCGTCGATTTGCATGGATCATATACTTTCTTTGCTTTATTACTTATTTTTAATCTTTATCTATATATTTTAATTTTTTTTTATTTATTTATATAACTTTATCTGTTTTTACATTTATTCTCAAATATTCATTTTTCTAAAAGATACTCTATTTTCTTCTTGAAAAATTATTAATGATATCTCTAAGTTTTTGCACTTTATCAATGGTACTTCTAAATTTTTTTCGATTATCAATGGTGTCCTCGTGTTATTGAGCGTCTTATAACCATATCCTTTTCTATTTTTTCCGTCCAAAACTGTTAACTTTTTTTTTCTTTTATTTTTTAACGGTTTTCAACGAAAAAATAAGAAAAAGTTACGGTTGTAAAACGCTCAGTTACACGAGGGCACCGTTGATAATAAAAAAATTTAAAGGTACTATTGATAATTTTCCTTTTTTTCTTTGATACTTATTCAAAAGGATGAAGTAGTATACTCCTTGTATATTAAGAAATCAAAACACAACTGTATACTATAAATAGATTAGGAAATTGTGAGACCATTTAAATTGTATAAATACTATAAATAAATAGTTAAAATATATAAGTGAAAATAAAAGAGAGGTGAAAACATTTACTTAAAAAAATTATAACAAAGTAAAAGAAACTAATTATAAAAAAATTTAGCAACGTCTTATATAAGTAATTGATTAGAATATTGATAATCACTTAAGAATTATCATTTCAAAAAATTTATTTTGGGGTTGTGGGCCCATGTTTTATCAGCCTTTGAACTATAAAATCCAACTATTTTAGGGTAACGTGGTTGGATACCTGGATTGAAAACAAATAAAACTAAATCAAACGTTGGATACCTGGATTCAAAACAAATAAAACCCAATCAAATACAGTTAGTGTCTTGACACATATTTCAAGTTAAGTTCATTTAAAATTAATGTCTATTTATATTATTTTTAATGCCTATTTATATTATTTTTAATATTTATTTATCGTATTCCTAATGCCTACTTTTAATATTTTAAATGTCTATTTACATTATTTTTAATGCCTACTTTTAATATTTTAAAAAATATATAATGGATCAGCCTAATTAGAAATCGTCTCTTAAAAAGACAGTTTCTCACAAGAATTTGTTAATCAAATGGAGGTGAGTTAATTTGAATAGAATGAATTAAATAACTAAATAAAAAAATTATTTGAATAAGATTTAATTACGCTAAATTCTAAAAGTTTAATATAGTTAAATTGAATTGAGGGCATTAGGGATGAAATTTTAGTTTGCAATTTTTTAATATCACACCAAACTAAATTTAATTCGGGTTTTTTTTCAATTCAAGTACAAATCACATTTAGTCATAATCAAAACTAAATCAAATCCAATTAACTCAATTTATTTTAAATTCAATCCAAACCAAATTAACTCATATTTCAACTAAAAACGAATCTAAACTACAAAATAAATCAGATAAACAAAAACTTAATTTTTATTGCAAGAGCACTCAATTGCTTGTTGGCATGCCTCTTGTTAAAGCAAGTGCCAATAATCTTAATGATGACGTTAACATTAAACATATAATCGAACATCCTTTGTCTTGTACTTTGGAGAGGGTCGATAAAGATGTGTCGGATATGGGTGGTTTAAGGTTTAGAATGGTCGATGAGAGTTGCTTGATCAAAGCAACAAAGAAAGAAGCAGACTGTGAGTGGCTCGACCAGCCGCTCGATCGAGCAGAGCCTAGCTCGACCGGTCGAGCGATGTTGGCTCGGTCGTGCAGGATGTCCAGAACAAGTTAGTAGCTTCACTGGAAGCTCGCTCAACTGAGCAAGGTAGTGGCTCGGTCGAGCGGTAGTCCAACAGACTACATTGGATCCTGTTTTTGGTCAGAATTTGTAGTGACTATGCAATAATGTGATGCATTACTCTATTGTTTATTGTAATGTTTATTGTCATAGTTAATTAGGGGGTTAATTGGGATGTTACATGTGAGTTTATGGTGATTTATGAGGGAATACTAAGAGTGATGAATACCTTGCCTATATATATATAAGATTCATTACTCATAGTAACATTCACCACAAACATACATATTGTGAGGGCTATTGCATTGTTAGAAACTTGAGAGTGTTCTTACTTTACTTTAGTATTTGTGATCATGAGAGATTGTTCTTAAAAGAAGGGGAGGTTTATTATACTTATAATTGTTGAATTTAATATAATAAACTACATTTGAGGGGGAGGTATCCAAGATACCTCATATACACTTATGTTCATATTTTGCATTATATTTTTCATCTGTTAATCATTGTTAAACGTTTTTTGAGGCTTTCATTTACACCTCTTAAATTTTCACATTTGCATGCTGGGTCGCAGAAAGTTTACTCAACTAGTAGTTAAACTCATTTGAGAAAGTGAGTTCTTATTGTAGTTCAATTTGAAATTTCAATTTTTTTTAATTAGTCAAATCTAATTCAAATTAAAATATTAAAATAGTAAAATAGTGAGTTAAAATATTATACTAAACTGAAGCAAATTAAATCGAACTAAAAATAAACAATAGAATGTATATTTGAATTAAAGGTAAGGATTTATAAAATTATTTAGATTGATTGTTGTTTTGAATTGAATTTGAGTAAACATTAACAGTAATATATAAAAATTACAATCATCAGAGTATCAAGTTTTAAAAAAATATTTTTATTGGCTAGTATTGCACTAAAATGTAAATTTAAGGAAAATTTAGAGAAAATAGATAGATTGAAAAAAAGGTAAAAGTTGTAGACATTAGCGAAAAACACTATCAAAACATCAATATCAATACCGCGTGTGTATATAAGTATAAAAGTATATATAAATATAAATTTTAAATATAAATCAATTTCATGTTATTAGTATAAAATTATAATATTTCTTATAAAATAGATAGAGCATTTTAAAATATATAGTGCTTTTAATGAAAAAAATTTAGTTGTTAATATATAATAATCAAAGTTTAATACTTTTTAAGGAAAATCTAGACAATCTTCCAACAATGTTATTGTAATGATTCATTGTCATTCTAAAAATAATTTTTGATTATCGTATAACTTTTTTATCTTGCTGAAATTTTTTAGAAATTAAAATTTTAATGAGAAAATTTATTGATTAGTAAATACTTCAACATAAAAAGCAAATATATATATATATATATATATATATATATATATATATATATATATATATATTCTAAGAAACTTTAATTAAAAATGTTATGTAGATTTAAATTCAAAAATATATATAACACTCCAACAAATTTAAAAGGACATATCTAATTGTGATAAACTACTAATATATTAATGAATAAATTGATATTAACTTAGGTAAGAATTATTTCATATGATATATTTCTATGTGAACGCCTTGTGAAATTTACAGCATTTTTATTAGATTGTATGATGATATGATATCAATAGATAACGTCACATTGGTATTACAAATTTCCACCTATTATCTCAAGAAATAAATTAAATCAAGACAAATCAAATAGAATTATTTTGAGTATAATATATATCCTAAATATAGAATGTAAACAAGATTATATCATGATCATAAATATTTATACCATTTTCACAAGAAATGACATTTAGGCTACATTTATATAGAAAATTTGAAATGAATATGCAAAAAAATATAAAAAATTTACGTAATAGTCAAAGTTTTAAACTATTTTTCAAGATAAGCAGTTTTTTTTTCAAATTAGTAACAGCAAACAAAGATTGAAGGTCAAAATTAGTCAAAGTCTTTACTCGCTGTTACTAACAGCGAACAAAGATTTTATTTTGACCTCCAGTCTTTGTTTGCTGTGGGGTAAAATTTAAAACTGCCTTTTTTTTCTTCATTTTCCCCAAAAAAGTTTGGTAAAAAAAAGTGTCAAAATCTTTGTTCGCTGTTACTAATAAAGACCTTGATTTTTTTTGACCAAGCTTCTCTATTCGCTGTTATTAACTAGGGATGCAGGCGGGTACGGGGCGGGGATGGGTCCCGGTTTGATGGGTCATGGGGCGGGTACGGGTATAAAATTCATACCCACCGCGGGGATGGGGATGAGGATGGGTTTTAGGTGAAACCCGCCCCATCCCCGCCCCTCCCCGCCCCATCAATGTTTTGGAATTTGGATTTGATTAGTGGGTGGATCTTAATTTCTTGATTAATTATCTTTTTGTGCTAAAAATTGGTTTTAATTATTTTTTTGAATTTATAATACTATTTCACTTGTTCCCCACTACAGTTGTACAAAAAGTTATTTAATTTGGGTTCTTTAGTTTAATTTAATTATTGGGTTATTTCAGAAAAATTTGTATTTTAGAGGGTAATTAGATTTTTAATATATATTCCATAAATAAACATAACAGTATAATATTGCTTATTTTTTAAAAAATATAAATTTTAGGTTTGTGGCTCGAATTTATTTCCTTTTTTCTCCACTGTATTGAGGTTGAATGTCAATTATTGTAGGAGTGTTATAAAATAGAAATATTTTAGAACTTTTTAACAATTTTTAAGTATATATTAAATTTGTATATATTATTGTGACACAGATGGGTATTAAGCGGGGATTTGACGGGTGGTGGGGCGGGTAAAATGGGTATTAGACGGGGATGGATACCCAGATGGGGATGGGGATGGGGATGGTATTAGGTACAAACCCATCAGGGCGGGGACGGGGAAAAAAATTATACCCGCCGCGGGGATGGGGATTGATTTACCAGATGGGGATGGGGATGGTAAAGCCAATACCCGCCCCGTCCCACCCCGTTTGCATCCCTGTTATTAACAGCGAACAAGCCGAACCTCTACTTTGAAAAAAAAACTGCTTATCTTGAAAAATAGTTTGAAATTTTGACCATTATATAAATTTTTTACATTTTTTTACTTAATCATTTCAAATTTTCCAATTATATATCTGTTTAAGTTGACCATATTAACATGACAAAAGTTAACCATTTTATTAAGCATCGTAGAAATGTTCCTGTTATATATGCTTTTGGTTCTTCGAAAACTTTTACTCACATAGTAAGTATAACTAAAGAAAATCTACAGTATCAGTCTCAAATGAACCCAATAATATTATCATTCAACCAACTAAACCAAAATCTCAAGCTTATAACCGACTAACACCCTTCACACAAAACTCTTTAGGCTAGAAGTAGAGTTGAGCCTGAGATTTGAAAGGTCGCAAACGAAATTTTAGCTATAGCCCCCTAAAAATATTCAACTTGAAATATTAAAGGTGATTGAAATTCAAATCTCATTAGTTTTCAATACCATATCAACGAACCAACCAAAAGTTAAACTTCTAGTTGAAACTATCTTACATATTTTGTATATAATGAGGATGTTTGGCAAAATAGTTTATTGAGATATTTTAGTTTATTTTGATACAAATAGAAAGTTGGGTGGTCAAACCATCAAATGCTATGCTTAGTAAATTGCGGTTGAAACAATTTATTGTCATGAATAAGTTGTTTTTAAACAAGCTGTTCATAGCAACAGGTTTAAAATCAGCTGGTAATTAATAAAATCAACTAATCAAATCAGTTATTGCATTCAGCTATCAACTACGAATTATTAGCGATTTGCCAAAACGCCCATATATGTTAACTATAAATAAGAAGAATAATACAGGTACAAAAATGTAGATCTCTTTCTAGATGTATGTAGAATGGGGACAAAAATGCGTTATTATACGACAGGGTCAAGGAAATTAAATTAAGACTTGGCAATGTCTCCATAAGAGAATAGTGATGTAATGATATCATTAATCAACTATAACAAATTCCTTCCTCATCTCATCTTGTATAAATAATAATACTTGTCTTGCAAGAGCTGATCATCTCATATTCTTATCCTTCTTCCATTTCTTTTTCATTATTCTTTGTATACTCTGTTTGTATTATCTACTACTATTCAAATCTTGCACGTAGCTTTTTTACAAGAAATTAAAGAACAGAGCAAGCAATAATGCAGGTTTGATTTTCTTACCTTTCAACCCTTTACTTTTTTTAATACACTCATTGTAAATTTTAACTTCAATTCATCGGGTAAAACCGTAAAATTAAATATTAATACTCCTTTGCCTTTCATTTCTTATTGATGTTTTCACAAGGAGAAAAAAAAATTATATTCGATTTTTTATCGATATTTAAAAGTTATAATATATTTATATAAAATCTTGTTAAATTTATCTCGATGTATAAAATTTGAATTTTGCACACTTATATATATTGAAAGAGATATAATACATTGAAAATTGTGTGAGAACAAATTGAGTAATTATAACATGATAAACAATTACAAAACTACTTACTATTGAGCGGATACTTTTTTGTCTTTTTAAATTTGCATGCATTATATAAATATTCTTCATGTTAATGTTATTTATAATTTATACTATATACTCGAGGATTAATTTTTAATTCTCTGTAGTTTTAAGAATTTGCTATGCTCACATTGATTTTCGAATTAAAGAAAATTCAAAATAACAAAGTAATTTATGACTTAAAAAATACATCAGTATGATAATTTAAAAGCTCTTTTAAAAATACGTACTCTTATTGATTTTGCACTTTTATTTTGTAATGGTTTCACCCTTTCTTTTAATTATCTACAAACTTATTCTCCCTCTATTATAACCATTTATTCCAATTCATTTTTTTTCACTAAATTTATAATCTCCAAAAAATAACATAGCGCTAATTAAGAATAACCATGGGAGTATAATTGTAGCAAAAGGCTAATTCCATTTGTATCTATGCAAGACATTTATACCAAAATACGAAGTATGTAAAGTTACTTTAGAAAATGTTAAAAACTCCAAATTGACCACTCTCTTACCCTTGAAGGAAATATCAGGAGCATATTTAGAGATTCTTGATATAAATATAATTATGAAACAAATAAATAGAATTATTTATTCCTAGAATATAACAATGTAAATATAGTAACATCACTACTATATAATCTCCTCTCATACATTGAGTTTAATCATTCAGAAAAGTTAGAGAATACAATCATCCCTAACCCTAATTCTCTACCAAATTTTATTTCACAATATTTTTCATCGTGTTAGAACTGATGGTTCGATTAAAAATTAAAATGGTAGGTCTGAAAAAATAACATTTCTACCCTAATTTACTCCCACATGTGAATTGATAGAGTTTGCATTTGAGAGAAGGTGTTTAAATAGTTTATACCACATTCGATGAATTAAAAGATAGTATGCACAATTTATAAGTTATTGGAGCCTTTCTCCCATTGACATATAGTTTTGAGATGATATCTCTTTGGCTTATCGAGTGTGCACCTCATATTTCTCCGATTATATATTGTTATGGATAATAAATTCAATCTAATTTAACAATTTTTTTTCCTTTCTCTGATTTTAGTGTTCTCTTCTTATATACTTCTGATTATCATATAACTAATCATACATTTTCTTGTGTTTTCCAGAAGGTGGTGCTAAAATTGGATCTTCACGATGATAGCAATTCCAAGCAAAAAGCTTTGAAAATGGTCTCCTCTATTTCTGGTAATCTTCTGTCATATAATTTTCTTAAATAATAATTTTTCTTAAAAATGAAACAAAATGGAGTATAATTTTTGGGTTTTATAATATACAGGTCTTGATTCAATCTCAATGGATATGAAGGAGAAGAAACTGACAGTAATCGGGGATATGGATCCTGTGGCAGTGGTTAAAAGGTTAAGAAAGACTTATTACACAGAAATTCTCTCGATTGGTCCTGCAAAAGAACCCGAGAAGCCAAAGGAAGGACCCAAAAAGCCAGCGGACCCACCCACAGTTGTAGTCCCACTGACTGATTTTTACCAGGCCTGGCCAGGACATAGCAACTCCTTTATTTATCCAACCCATCCTTCATATAATGGCTATGTTTGTGCCAGAAGTGTAGAAGATGACCCAATTGGATGTGTTATTTGTTAATTTAAGGACACAGTACCAATTATGTGTGGAGCGGTCTTTTGAGATTTTGTTGTTTATGGAACCATCTACTGTAATTAGACCGGATTTTAAACGGATGTCTACTTGTCTATAGACGACATCTGTGACAAATGAGAATTTTGAAAAAAGTAAAGTTTAAAAAATTAAGAATGTATTGTAAATAATTTTTTTAGGTATATTTATGCAACTTGCAACTTGCAACTTAGCATCGTTCTTATGATTGAAAATAGTGTGAAAGTTTTCCAGTTTGTACAATAGAGCCTTTTATCTCCTATTTTACTTTAATTAAATTAAATTAGTATTTTGTGCTTTAAAGATTGTAACAATTGTGTCTTTTCTATATAATAAGTTTTTGGTTTGATTTCGAAACGAATAAAACAAAAAATAAATATGTACAGATCGTATGAAAAAAAGATTAAATGTGTGAATGTAATTAATAAGAGGGTGTGGAGTGTTTTAAATAAAAAGGAATGTCGTAAATTTAGTCAGTAATAAAAAATATAGCAAATTCTAATTATGGACATATATTTAGACTAGTTCAACCGTAAATGTATCTGACTAGTGAAATTTTACGCTGGCTGAAAATCAATGTGCAGCAAGTTTAATTGAAAACTGATGATATTAGGTTGTTTTATGGATGAGCAAGTATGTCTGACTTGTTCATATATGTGTAAAGATCAACTCTTTTATGAGAAGGTATAGCAACCAAAGTCGGGGATCAATATTCAAGCAAGATTACTCCAATATAAAAGTTGTAACTCATGTGAAAGCTAACAACCCAAGTCATATGCCCCAAATTGCGAGTCAGAGAGAACAAACACTTCCAAGTATAAGTTGAGTGTAGGCCTGTGCATTGGGCTGGATTTCCATTGGGGCCCTTGATCCAACCCTTTATTAAAAGGGTTGTATATGGGGGAGGGTTGAAAAAGGGTTGAACTTAAATTTTAACTTATAAAAATTAAATGATAAGGGTTGAATAAGGGCTTAAAAAGGATTCTAAATCGCCCTAATCCAAAGTCCATTTCCTTTCTTTTTTTAACCCTTTAATTTTATAAATTAATATATAATAATCTGTAGTGGAACTTATTGAATCCTGCCACAATAATCTACTACTTGTAACCTATTGAATCTTCCATTATATATTTTGGCAAAGAAGAAAGACGTGAAGGAAGACAGAGAGAAGGCTGAAGAGGCCGAGGGAAAGTCTGAGAAGAAGCATCATTTCTACTGCTTATCTTCCATAATCATTATTTATCTTCCATCGTTACAAGTTGCTCTTTGGCATTAAATATCCACTGCTTGAAACTTTTCATTTTTTTGAAAGAAACTTGAAATTTATTGAATGTCTTTATTAGCCAAAATTATTATTATTATTTTCAAATTGTGGCATGTATCTGTGTGTTCAATAAAATAAATGGGCCAGGTTGGGCTTTATTGGCCCAGCCCATTTAAAGCCTATTTAGTATCTTCTATTTTTAAGGCTGGGCCCATTTCTACTAGAGCCCAACCCAACCCATATCCAGCCCGTTGCACAAGCCTAGTTGAGTGTAATTTATTAGCGGATGTAATTACTGAATTACCTCAACAAAATGTTTTTTTAGTTGAGATAGAATAACTATAACTACTGATAACTATTTGTTGTGTTGTTCTAGACACTTTTTTTTTTTGAGGGATCGTTGTAGACATTTAACTGGTCCTTGTTGGACCTTAATTGTTTGTTGCGTTGATAATCAACTTCTAATTTTTCTCATGTCTCACAACAAAGGCTGTTTACTGAACAATTTCCTAGTTTCTTAGAAACAAACTTTTAAATAAGACCAATAAAAGCAATATTGCTAATATATGCTCTTTAATACTTGAACTTTAAAGTAAACGATTGCTGGTTTGAAAGCATCACGAGAAACAGAGATAATAGAAAACAAACACTAAATTTTGCCAGAATATAGAATGTACTTTGGATTATGCACCATAGGTCCATAATAGACTTGCTATAGAGTGTATCAAGAGGTTATTAACATTTAAACCTAAAAGCTTAGCTTTTTTCCGTTCTTCAATTTACAATTCTTGTAATGACAACAAGATCTAGAGTTAATGAATCCTTTTCTCTACCACCCTTTTTTCTCCGAGTTTGCACTTTGATTCACGCATAAAGCCATGAACTGATACTGATAACCTAACGACTAACATTTGCATTTAACTATAACGCCGGCCCACCTGGTTTAGCAAATCTCCATATTTACGAAAAGCTCAAATTCATGCAGACCTATATACTACTATTATGTACTAGTGATTTTACCAGATATGGTTGCCGAATGCTTTCCTGTAAGCCCTTTGCTCTACCGCATCAATATTCATCTGCGCAAACTTCCTCTGCATCTGGAGGTACCCGATAACTGTAGAATTTTTACTTCCTTCAGCAAGCAAAGCTACAAGGAGAAAAGCAATACAAATTATAGTTTTAGTTGGAAGAATTTACTAGCATCTTAGCTGATGATAAAGGGGATTAGAAGTTATCAGTTAACAACTACCTCTCTTTCCCACATCAACCGGAGATTTTACAATGTTCTGATGAGTGAGAGGAAGACTTCTCAGCACATTTGGCTCGAGATTGCTACACGGGGTCTGAAGAAACTGATGGTAAGTCGAGGGATCAGCTGAGAGAATATTGTCAAGGTCAGGACAGTAGTCGTCAGCTTTTGGCGTTCTGGGTGAGAGAAGTTTTTTTACGGATGGTTTAAAGTTCCGTGCCTTCAAAGACTGCCATCCAGAGAGAGGGGGAACCATGAAATAATGATCATACTCATTGTGATGAGTCTTCCATGGATCATTGAATGTGGAACTGACACGAGGCAGAAAATTTGAAGGTGTTACTAGCAAACTCTTGGAATTCATCTGAGTTTCATGGAACCATGAATGTGGCAAGCTCGGAATTCGTCGATTGTTTGATTCAGGAATAGAGATGTTTTTTCCACCAGAGAAGGAAAGTTTAGGAGATGATTTTGAGTTGTCTTGCTCAAAGATGTAGGTTTCATCGATAGTTATCAAACTATCTTCATCAGGAAGATTAAATTCCATACTGGAGTTAGCTTCTTCAGCAATTTGAAGACCAGAATTTTCTTCAGGAGCGTGTTGCAACTCTTGATTCCCAGCAGATCTATAAAAGTTGTGCTTTTGACCATTCTGAGAGTGATGGCTGATTTCATCAGGACAGAAGTTGCTTTGCACAGCACAGTGAGGGTCTACACAATCTAAAACACCTGACTTTGTTTGTTTGCCAAATGAGGCTTTCTGACCATTAATTGATGCTTCCTTTGGTTTTCCTTGACCCAAAATGTGATTAGCTTTCGTCGAGTTTCCAGTTGATGCTCCCAAAACTATCCACCCATCTTCATCTACCCCAGATGAGATGTCACAGTCAGATTCATCTGCTAAAGAATGGTATAACTAGATTAATTTACAATGGCTTCAAACAATAGAAAGCAATAGCCAACAGCCAAAAAGCGAAGGGGAAAGCTGTATCACATAGATTAGTGATAGAGCATAGTCGCATACCATTGTCTGGAACACAGGTAGTAAATTTTGTACAGGATCTGCAGCTGCCTCTGCCATCTGCTACATTATCATGCTTCTACCAAGAATTAAAATTTGGAGATTTAGAATGTAATATAAATTCTTCTTAACAAAACAATTGGAAAAGTTTAATCGCATCGGATAAATACTATACTACGATGATGGTTTGCTATCAAGTGTAGACATCATGATTGTTGCCAACATACCAGTACCAGTACTAAGCTGATAGAATCATAGAACTATTTTCTTATCGCATCTCAACTTACTCTAGTAATGATACAATCCAGCTTATTCGACTAAAAGCACTTACTCTTCTAGGCTTATTAAGTTTATAATTAAGATCCTGCATAAAATTGGATCTACAACCTTGAAACAATGAAATCGTGATCACGAAGTCTATATGCTGCACAAACTATAGAATGTAATTTTTCAAGTCCCCATTCATTGCATAACCTGATACTATTCTTTTTTCCTTTTTTTAGCATACAGAGAGCCACAAGGGCAGAGAAGTAAAAGGGGTTGTTCCAAGGTCATGAATAACCACCCCACATGATTTCCCAAACTAGTTGACATCTACATATCCCAGTACTAATTATGTAGTCTCGAGGGATAAAACACCAGGCAATATGACACATGTCAAGTCTTATAATACCACAAAGGAAAATGCCAAATGTGGCAGCAAGAATAACAGATAATGTGTTTCGAGTAGCTGCTGCCACAGCCCAGTGCCCACTGAACCCTAACAAATCACAGCCAAAGCTTTCTAAGGTTGCAGAAAATGCAACTTCCAATCTGATGTTTGGTAGATAAATTGAAAATCACAAAATGAAAATGATCGGTGAAACTAGTGCAAACATGTACAATGTTGATCTTTGTTTGACTTTCCTAGTTGTAAAGTTTGGATTGTTAAACTGATATGTATGAATGGCAGCTTAGCTTATCCACAGTTATCTCAATATTGCTTTATCATACAACTTTACAATCATCTCTATCGGAAAGTATACCAAATGTGATACAGTAACAAAGACCAGAAGCTTATAACTGTTAATAAGTTTTCTAAGCAAGAAAGAGAACACAAGGACTAAAACAAACTGGTCCGCGACTCACAAAAAAAGCACCAAATGAAGTATAGAGTACCAAAACAGGCAGATCAAGGGAACAGTGAAACTATTTACTCAAAACAAAACTCACCTTAGAGCAACGAGATGATTGTCGTATCCCTGATATGGAACCGTCAGATATCTTTGATCTCATTTCTGATTGATCTGGACCTAATGTAGGTGGATCATTGGCCTTAGGATACGTTTTGTCAGCAGCATTAATACCCCTCCAATCCTGAACTACAGAAGCTAATTTTGAGTTAGAAGCTCCACATGATGGTCTAACAGAACTTACTGAGCTGATGGAATCGCCAACAGCAGACGCATTAGCAGTCTTCCCCATACTGTTGACTTGAAAATCGTCAATCTTCGTTTCTTCGCTCTTCACAGAGTAAGCAGCATGACTTCTCAGTTCTCTCTTCTCTAAAATATCAAATCCCTTGTTAACATCTTTAACAGTCTGGCAATCACTATTGTTGTCACTAAATGCTAGATTTTTCTGCACAAGACAAATCAACAATTAAGATAAAGCATGCAATCTCTGTTTGCATCAAGAGAAAACCGAGTACTTCGTAAAACAGATAGTGCAACAGATTTTCAAATAATTATGGACTAAATGAATACACCTTCATAATATGAAAAACAATACAAACATAAAATTAAAGTTGGCCTTTTCCAATTGACTTAAGCACACAATATTTTATCAGGAAAATGTACTACCTCCATTTCTTAAAAAATAGGCCACTGTTTTATTCTTGACATTCCTAAACAAAATATGAAAATTCTAATATTA
This sequence comes from Amaranthus tricolor, assembly GCF_026212465.1. Classification (NCBI taxonomy): domain Eukaryota; kingdom Viridiplantae; phylum Streptophyta; class Magnoliopsida; order Caryophyllales; family Amaranthaceae; genus Amaranthus; species Amaranthus tricolor. The sequence continues at coordinate 3,506,916 of NC_080048.1, read as the reverse complement.
CAAACTAATTGAAAACCTTATAATTTCTTTTTCCTCAAGGGGCTTAGCCATTACCTCCCTCTTTTAACTGATTCTCATTATCACTGGCTTAGTTACTAAAAGGTTTTACACAAAGCAAACATGTATGATTGCAAGTTTGCATGACAAGTCATTCAAATCTCATGAACTGAAGTTAAAAAAACATTGAAATGCATAATTTGTGCAGATTCAAAAGTAAATTAGTTCTCATTCAGTTTGCTTTGGAGTGATGTTAAACAAACAACTAAACAAGTATGTATTACTAATCCCACTTTAATGACCATCAAATGTAGAGATTTATATGAACACATATAGGCCATGAGCTTGGATTGAATAGTTGAATATAGTTCACTTCTCTTTCATGATTGCAAGAAGTATTACATGAAGTTACTTCCTTGTGGGAATGAGCATGCAGATAGAGTTTATTTTGTCTACCTACTAAAGTGATGGGAAAGCATACCTCGTCAGGAAAGTAGGCATCAATATCTTCTGTTTCTTCCAAATTGATGAGAGCAGATGATTGACCTCCCTCCAATTTTTTCCCTTGTAACTCCTCTATATTAACAACGACCACTCCAGAATTATCATTTATACTTTGGCTCTTAGAAAGCAACTGTTGCACCTCGGGATACTGTGAAAATTGTGTCCGATAGAAGCAAAAACATTTACGTTAGTATATTCAGATCCAATATATGATTGTGAATTGTAGAACTAACGTCTACCATAGTGGTATGACCAATAACAAAGAAAATGATGCTAATGAAAAAAGATTTTGTTCCATTTGAAAAAGCAAACTAAAAACACCAGAACCTTGAAGAATGACATCTGATTGGCTAAACATCTTAGCATGATAAAACATTATTGTAGAACTCAACTTATTACACAGAAAAGGTATGTGACCAAAATATTTCAACTAAGCTATAACAATATGGAAAAAGTAAGTTCATGTACATGCAAGAAGCTTGCAATGTTATTCATAACTAGCAACACAAATTTCAACTTCTCTTACGATTTACTAATAAGATCGTATCATAATCTACTACAGTTTGATGAAGTATTATATAGGCGGTACTTCTAGTGATCTAAATAACTAATACATCTAATGTTGCACAAGTTTGATACTCTTCTTCAATTACACGATGGAGCAAATAAAAAGGACAACACAAAACAGTGCGTAGCCCATTTTTGCTTACCTGTACTTGAGGGCTATGTACAGGAGATTTTTCTGCAAGACAATTTTTAGAAACTTTCCCACCAGAACAGGGGAGTTCAATACATCCAGAAACAGCAAGAGAGGTAAGTTGCAGATTTTCCTTGCTGGTTAATGATGATACAGTTAAATGCTCTTCCAGCACCAGACAAGTATCTACATTAAAATTTTGATTGTGATTAGTTTTACTTAAATTTTATTTTTACTAAACTTTCCACAATTGATCATCACTTGAGTGAACAGGAAATCATATTTGATTGTGATTAGTTTTACTTAAATTTTAATCACCCCAATGTCATTAATGGCTACAACCTAGGAGGAATTTGGGTTTCGAAAGTACGCAACCCTTATCTAAGTCTAAAAATTAAAATGCAAAACACATTAAAGCATAGGGAACATGAATCTCACCTTTTCTCCAGCTTTCCCCTGTAGCCCTATCCTTACTGGGGCACTCTCCACATCCAGACGCTTCTTTGCTCGAGCTGTCCATATTCTGTATAATTGAATGATTCATTGCCTGGATAAAGGACAAAATAACTTAAAAGTTTGTCAAATAGCAACATTTCCAGCACAAGTTATAAAGCTGATACTACATAGAAATATCTGCACATCCACAAAAGTTTGACTACTTCCCCTCATCCCTTCTACCCCTCTCTGCAAATATAGACATAAGGCGCATGATGCAGCACAAAGAGAAGCAGACCTTGTAAAAGGAAGGAGGGCGATATGGTTCATTACACCTACTCAGTAGACAGCCATCGGACCCTTGAAGTTTTAATGTAGACCCTTCAAATCCAGCTGATGGTTGCTTTGAAGGAGACCAGCTTCCTAGAATGCTATCACATTCAGGATGGTTTTGCAATAATCCCAAGCCCAATATGCCATTATTTCCAGGTCTTTGGCAGGAGCGTTGAGATTTGTTGCTATAAGATTTCCCGCAATCTGTGCCAGATAAATGGTTCAGAGTTCAGACAATCTAATTTAGCTTTATAAGGTTATCACATATAAGGGCACTAATTAAGGTTTTAAATGAATGTCATCCAAAATGATAAAAGAAAATTAATGACTTCACATCGTATTAGAACAAAAGAGAAAATGTTGAACTGAAATGGTTATTTAGCTTCTTTAGACATCAATAGGATGCAGATAAGGTTCAGATTCAGCTGAGCAAAGGAATTGTCTTTAGAATGTAGGTTTAAATATATTCCTGACTAAGATTTTAATAGCCCATATATATATAACTTATTTTTTAAGATCCCACGCTATCTTCTATCAAGTTTCTTATAGTTGTTTAAGTATTAAAACTTTAATTGGGGTCACCAATTAGTGAAGCACAATTTTGAAACAATGCGACAGGAAGCATATAGTTCTAAATTTACTTGTCAGTTAAAATCCAAGTATTATTACGGATTGAACTCATTTTCACCTCAGGGTACCCTCACTAGTCACCAAGCATGAGATTGGATCTACATGGACAAAAGGACCTCAAGAGATAATCTTTACTTGTTTAAGGTTTATCCTACCTGTTGAATCATGGCTTGGTAGTTGCTGGTGCTCAGGTGCACTCTTGCCTGCATAATTCAGCCTGTCTACTAAGATCAAATTAAAACTGCCAGGTTCTTCAGCTGATTCTGGAGAAGAATCACCTAGTATGCTGCCATTTAAATCATGTCCTAGGAGCCTCTGATGCAGAGGTGCAGTTTTGCAAACATCATTCAGCCTATCTTTTGAGCTCAACTTACAAATGTCCCAGCTTTCAGCTGATTCTGGACTAGAATTCCTCCGCGAGCCTGTGAATTCATGGCCATCTAATTTCGGGTGCTCAGGTGCACTGTTGCAAATGTCATTCAACTCACTGTTTGAAAACAATTGCAGTAAGTAATAGGCAGTGTGAGACAAAGAATTCGTAAGCTCAAAGTTGTGAAAGTAAATTGTGGTTCAGAAAATACAAACATGCAAGGAAAAATAGGGGGCCTTATTAGTTATTAGTTATTACAATTCATAGGAAAGCAAAGACACTTTTTCTGGCTCTTGAATTGCAACACATAAACATGATAATAACACAAAAGGACAAGCAACACTCCTAGGATTGCACAGCATGGGAAAAAAATAAAGGGTTATGATAGGGTTGAACCACTTAACATAACATGATAAGGCAAGTACACTCTTGGGGTAGCACAGCATAAAGATTAGTAAGAATGCTAGCAGGCTGCTTCAGGCTTTCAACCACCATAGTCAGCAAGTCATGCTTGGAAACAAAACCATCAAGTGGCGAAGGAGCGAGTACATACAAACCCTACTCCATCTATTTCACATGTTTTTGATGCTTTATATTCATGTGGTTAAACTTATTCCATTATATTTGTTTCATAGTGTAGCTTGATATTAACAAGTTTTTACAATTTTAATTTTTGTGACCAAGTACGCATGGTCAAATATGTGTATTGTAGAGTGGAGACCATGCTAAATACAAGTGTTAAGAACAATATGAACAAAGGAATTATGTAGGATACGTACATAAATACAGATCATGCGATGGTATGTTTATCAAAGAAATATAAGCTATAATCTCCAACAATCAATCTTCAGGTGGAAGAAATCTAAACATTATCTAGTTTCACACCACAAACCACTCCAGGAAAATGAGCTTTGGAGGAAATAATTAATGTCAATACGGAAGTTACACTTGAACCAGGCTGTAAAGCGCCAATTCAAAGTTTCAAACTGATATTTACCAATTTAATGACAATTGACATATATCCACACTAATCTAACAGCAAACGTTATAATTGAGCTAACCAGAACATATTCTGCCAATTATGAACTAATTTTAAGCACAAAAACAGACTACAATAATTCAACCATTAGGTTATCTACATAATTATAAAAAAAAACCGTAGAGGAAACGATTGCTTCAAAAGCCACATGCCGTTGAAAATAATGTCATTAGGTTATAGGAATAACAAATATAGCCTGCATTAGTCATCATCATTAAAAAGTTATATATATAGGACCAAAAACGTAAAACATAATTCATATTTCAGGGTGAAAAAAACGCAAATTTACCTCAGAGTGGAGAAATCAAATCCAGAAGGTAGCTCCTTAGAAAAATCCGCTTCAGCTAAAGACATCAAGGATTCTCTTGAATACGATATTCTTGAATCTCTGTATCATCATACGACTACGTAAAGAATGAACAAAAAAATAAAATATAAACCTCACAAGCAAAACGACATAAAACTTACTTTCGGAAATCTCCGGCGAATTCATCCGAGTTGAACGCAAATTCAGAACTCCGACAAGTACTCTCGCAAATCATACTTCAAATTTTCCTCACGTTCACTCACAAAAAACTGCGAAATAAAACAACAAAACGCGATTTTCAAGGTTTTAAGTTCAGAAAACGACGATCAAACATCAAAGCATAATTCGGAACTCCGATGAACGCCATGGCGGCTAATACTTCAATTTCCACTCTCTTTCAAGCACAAAACTTGAAATTTTGGAAATGACACCGAATTTCAGTGAATTCTTGTTGAATGTTTGAGCGAATAAAACATTGATCAAGTGAAACTACATTCTATTCATTTGCATGAAGAATGCGTGAGTGAGAGAAGAGATTAAGAGAAGAAAGAGGATTCTTCGATGAAATAGATTGATTAAGAGAGAGAGAAAAAAAAAAGAAAGGAAAAAGAGAAAGATGAATATTTATAGGGTTTTAGACCTCTAAGAAAATGTCTGGGCGAAATGATTACCAGAAATGGTAATGTAACAGGGAGAGGGAGGAAAGGTGAGATTGAGTGAATCAGTATGAAGCCAGTATGAATTATGATAGACAGAAATTTGAAAAAAAATAAATTTATTTTATAAAATAAATCACCTTGGAGGATTTTATTCCAAAAACAAAATTTATTTTAAAAAAATTGTTTATAAGGTGTGGTAATGTTTTTTATTTGCCTGATCTTAGGCTCGGCTCAAATACGAAGACGATTATTTTGAATCGAAGTTTATTTTGAGAATTTCTTTTAAAAGTTTATTTTATTCAATCTCTCATGATAGACTCGGTGAAAATTAACAAAGAAGCGCGAAAGAACATGTTCTTTTTAGTTCTTTTTTGGCTGTTGGTATCAAACAATAGTAATAACAATGATTTATTGAAATGAATTTTATTACGAAAATGAGATGATTGGAGAACGGGTATAACCATTTAACTTGTCAAAATATTTTCTACTAAAACTACACTAATTTTCCATTATTATCTTCACCATTTAATACATACTTCTAACCGGTAGAGTATTATTTTGATTGAAAAGGGACACTAACTTTTTAAAAAATAAGGTTGTATTTGAAAAAAAAAATTTAAATTTTAAATTTAATTAATAATTATAGATAAATAATTTGAAAATGAGAGTCATTTATAAATCCTTTAACTTTGATTTCTTTTAAAATATTGATGCAATTGGTTTAAATGTTAGATTTCTAAATGAGAATATTATTTTCAAATAAAACAAAACTTGAGCAGCTTATTTTTCTGAAATTTTTGATATGGTAATTGAACTAAGCATTTGGAAGCGTCAAAGAAGTGGTGATCCAGTGGTTTTAAAGGTGTGAGGCGAATGTTGTTGGTAGCTATACAAATAAGAGATTTTAGGTAAATTTCGGTTATTTGGGAGAGTGGCAAATCATTATTATACAGCTTAATTTTATAGGGGGATTTTTGGTATTTTATTTTATTCTTTTCTTATTTAATTTATTTTATTATTATATTTTATTTTTTTTGGTAATTTATAAATTACGATTATTATTTTTTTTCTCTATGCAAATCAATGTAGTAGGAGCCTAGGATGTGGTGGTTGGATTTAGTGGTAGTGACCAAAAAAGCCCTGATGAAAAAGAGGGGGAAAAGGACGACTTCACCTGGCTACCAAGGTAGGGTGAGGATCAATGGTCATTGTTGTCACTGTCGAAATGAGAGTGGTGGTGATAACTGTTGGGACGACTTTATCCAAAGTGAGATTTTTTAAAGTAATTTTTCATTAAAATAAAGTAATTGTCAAAAGTAATTCAGCTATAACTCTTTAAATCAAAATAATTTTTAATATATATTAATTAAAATTTTCACACTTTTTGCAAAAAAAAAATTAATCATCAAATATTATTTTCAAGAGAATTAATTTTTATTATGAATTTTTTTCAATAGTATGAATTATTTTGAAAATTGAGTCATATATGATTGAACTATTAGAGCATATATCCACCTTTCTCTCAGGTATTTCATTTAATTTTCACCTAGGCAATTTTTGAGGGAATGAATTAAAATTAGGATTATAATTTAAAAAATTTTCCAAATCAAATGACATGTTTGTTATAAATGAACCCAATCCTTAAACTTCGCCACCCTTTTCATTTTATCGCTACCCCCTCCAAATGAAATTACGAATTTGCCCCTGATTTTTAAAAAATTACAACTTTGCCACTTCCTACAAATTTCTTATTTATAATAATAATAATAATAATAATAATAATAATATCAATAACAACAATAATAATAATAATTAACTTTTTTATATTCTTCAAAAAGAATATAAATAAAATTAATAATAATAAAAGTAATAATAATAATAATAATAATAATAATAATAATAATAATAATAATAATAACAACAACAATAATAAAATTAAAAATAATTATTATTATTCAAAAAAAATAACGCCCAGAACCGGACGAGTGGACCCCGGTTCAATCGCCAAAAAAGTGGCTATTGAACCGGGGTCCAATCGCCTAATTCTAGGCGATTAATTTTTTTTTTGGAAAATTTATATTAATAATAATAATAATAATAATTAACAATATAATAATAATAATAATATTAATAACAAAAATAATAATATTATTAACTCTTTTTATATTCTTTTAAATAATAATAATAATAATAATAATAATAATATAAATGAATTAATAATAATAATAATAATAATAATAATAATAATAATAATAATAATAATAATACTAATAATAATAATAATAATAATAATAATAATAATAATAATAATAATAATAATAATAATAATAAATATATAAATGAATTAATAATAATAATAATAATAATAATAATAATAATGATAATAATAATAATAATAATGATAATAGTAATAATAATAATAATAATAATGATAATAATAATAATAATAATAATAATAATAATAATAATAATAATAATAATAATAATAATAATATAAATGAATTAATAATAATAAAAATAAATAAAAATAAAAAATCAATCAAAAGCTTTAAAATTACCGTTTCATTCTCTGGATCTTCCATTTTTCTTTTTTTTCTTTTTGCTTTGATTTTTCACCACTGATTGTTGAAGATTGGATTATGTTGATATATATTATTATTGTGATTGTTATTATTTTTATTATTAAATTATTATTTTTGTTTTAATTATTATATTTAATTTATTTTTAATTATATTATTATTGTTGTTATTAATATTAATATTATTATTATTATTATTAATATAAATATTCAAAAAAAAATAATCGCCCAGAATTAGGCGATTGGACCCCGGTTCAATCGCCACTTTTTTGGCGATTGGATCACGGTTCAATCGCCATTTTCCAATCGCCCGGTTCTAGGCAATTATTTTTTTTTTATTTTTTTTTTCTTTTTGAATAATAATAATTATTTTTAATTTTATTGTTACTTTTATTATTATTAATTTTATTTATATTCTTTTTGAAGAATATAAAAAAGTTAATTATTATTATTGTTTTTATTGATATTATTATTATTATTATTATTATTATAAATAATAAATTTGTAAGAAGTGGCAAAATTGTAATTTTTTTAAAATCAAGGGAAAATTCATAATTTTATTTAGAGAAAAATGGCGATAAAATGAAGAGTAGATAAAATGAAGAGGGGCAAAATTTAGTAACTCCCCTAAATGAAAATCTAACAAGCGAGAAAGATAAACTACCATGAGACAAAGATTTAAGAATTCAGACTCAAAATACTTTTACTACTAGATTTCAGGGTACAAACAGAACAAGGCAACAAAAAGTTCAGACCCCATACAAATTATTAAAAAAAAAAAAAAAAAAAAAAAAAAAAAAAAAAAAAAAAACAAGAGAGCCATGACATGAGATACTAGAGGACAGTTACAGACCACTAGACTAACACACACGCCTCAAGTAAACATGATTTTTTACTTATACAACCAAATGAATTTGATTTTCAATCAGTAGTTGTAGTAATATTTACTTGTCCTTCTGTTAAGCAGCCTTAATCAACTTCCTCCATCTTGCTCTCCTCTGCAGCATCTTCTTCAAGAGCGGGCATATCTGCATCCTCACCTGCCTCTTCCTCGTCGATGCTCAACCCAAGTTTCAACATCCTGTGAATCCTAGCTGCGAAGGTGTTCGGGTCCTCAAGACTGAAACCGGAAGTTAACAGTGCCGTCTCAAACAGCAGCAACACAAGATCTTTCACCGATTTGTCGTTCTTATCAGCCTCGGCTCGCTTCCTAAGTTCCTCCATAATTCCGTTGTCAGGATTAATTTCCATAGTCTTCTTGCTAGACATGTAAGCTCCCATGCTACTGTCTCTCAATGCTTGAGCCTTCATAATTCTTTCCATATTTGCTGACCAACCATACTCTCCAGTTACCAAACAGCAAGGTGAATCAACAATTCTGTCAGAAACTACAACTTTCTCAACTTTGTCACCCAATATGTCCTTGATCACCTTGCAGAGATTCTCAAATGATTTCTTCTTTTCTTCTTTCTTTTGTTTTTCTTCTTCGGTTTCATCATCGAGCTTTAATCCTTCCTTTGTAGCCGAAACAAGTTTTTTCCCTTCGTATTCCTTCAACTGACCAACGGCATACTCATCAATTGCATCAACCATGAACAATACTTCATAACCCTTCTTTTTAAGCCTCTCCAAGAAAGGTGAATTTTCGACAGCCTTCTTGCTTTCACCTGTGATATAGTAGATATCCTTCTGTCCTTCCTTCATTCTTGTAACATAGTCTTTGAGACTTGTAAGATCCTCACCACTCTTGGTCGAGTGGTATCGAAGAAGATCGGCCAATTTAGCTCGGTTTTGGCTGTCTTCATGAATACCCAACTTGATGTTCTTGGAAAAGGCTTCATAGAACTTGTTATAATCATCTTTGTTCTCCGCAATTTCATTGAACATCTCAATACATTTCTTCACCAGATTCTTTCTTATCACCTTCAGAATCTTGTTTTGCTGCAGCATCTCACGGGAGATATTGAGCGGAAGATCATCTGAATCAACAACACCCTTAACAAAACTAAGGTACTCGGGGATGAGCTCCTCGCAATTGTCCATAATGAAAACCCTCCGGACATATAACTTAATGTTGTTGGGTTTCTTGCGGGTGTCAAACAGATCAAATGGAGCTCTCCTTGGAACAAAAAGGATAGCCTTAAACTCAAGCTGTCCCTCCACAGAGAAGTGCTTGACAGCAAGATGATCTTCCCAGTCATTAGTCAAGCTCTTGTAGAAGGAAGCATATTCTTCCTTGGTAATCTCCTCGGGTTTTCGTAGCCAGATGGGTTTCTGTTTGTTAATGAGCTGCCATTCATGAGAGACCTCCTTGATTTTCTTCTTATTTTTCTTGTCTTTTTCCTTGTCGTCATCAAGATCCTCAACATCACCCTCTTCTTCCTTCTTTGGTTCATCGTCCTCATCATCACTGATCTCCTTCTCAGTAGTTTTCTCGGTCCAGAGGTAAATTGGGTAGCTGATGAATTCAGAGTGTTTCTTAACAAGATCCTTGATTCTTCTCTCTTCCAAGTATTCCAACTGAGAATAACAATGACAGTTTCATCAGTACATAGAGCAATACAGAAACAAGTTAAACAGACGCAGATCGTGTAGGATCACAGCTATAAGTACCTGATCTTCCTTCAAAAAGAGAGTGATTTTGGTACCCCTTCCGAGCTGCTCACCGCTGGTATCTCTTGTGACAGTGAAAGAACCACCAGCTTGAGACTCCCAGACGTATTGCTCGTCATCATTGTGTTTGGTAGTCACAATAACCTTCTCAGCAACCAAGTAAGCTGAGTAGAAACCAACACCAAATTGTCCAATCATGCTAACATCTGCACCAGCCTGTAATGCCTCCATGAATTCCTTGGTTCCAGATCGAGCAATTGTACCCAAGTTGTTCACCAAGTCTGCATACGCATTTCATAATGAGCACGATTGCATCTCATAATAAGCACAATTGCAATACTTTTTATGCAAGGCAGACATCTCAATTAAGACCATAACAACCTATTTAGTCATACTCGATAGTTTGCATAAAGTCAACTGGCAGCATCCTCATACAGAAACGTAAATTTGTTTTAGCTCTATCTATCAATATATTATGAATGAACTAACTATTAATAATCCATTACTCATTATTGTTTTAGGCATATTCAAGATATCTAACCGTCTAAGGCCGCCAAACAACGGCCTCATATATTAACAAATTTCTTAAGGTTCATCGATCAATAATAGCTCAATTGCTGACGTGGCTTTTCTCTAAAATTATTGGTTAGAATTCAAAACCTAAAAAGCCTATTCATCTCAATTTTACCACCAGTGATTGACGAGACCTTAAACATTAAAAGTAACAAAAATCCCTTTACTCTTTGCTACGCCCATATTGTTAGATCCATCTAATGCACATTTATATAATCTGCAGACAATCTCTGCGCTTCTACATCTCAAACATTCTACTATATCTTACAAGATCTATTTAAAAACTCTCATTAGCACCAAAAAATGTTGGAGAAAAAAACTCCTTTTGATATGAGTATAGAATAATCAATGTATTGAGCACTACTAGTCTGCTACTACACTGTGTTTCCCATATTTAAACCAAAAAAGTGAAAAGAATCACAAATCAGAATCCTGACCTTCAACTACGCTATCTCAAAAATTATTTTGACAATGATACTATCAAAATTGACTTGTAATAATCTCGAGAATTATTTTGATTATGTGCACAAGCTTTGCAATTAGAATAGACCATATTATCGTTTCAATTATACATTTAGCAAGAACAAGAAGCAGAACGCGTCACAAAATGATCATTGCATCTGGAAAATTAACATCAATATTTAACGATGCTGCACTTAATAGAAAAAATATGATGGTAAGGGAAATTACCTGCTTTAGTCATACCAATACCACTGTCAATAATCGACAGTGTCTTGTTCGCCTTATCAGGAACAAGTCTGATGAACAATTCTGGTTGAGCATCCAACTTACTCTTATCCGTCAAACTCTCGAATCTAATCTTATCCAATGCCTATTATAACAAAATCAATCAAACATCAATACTAAAGCACAAAAATGCATAACTACAAATGAAAAATTTAGAGATTCTGTTACACGTACATCAGAAGAGTTAGAAATTATTTCACGAAGAAAGATTTCTTTGTTAGAGTAGAAAGTATTGATGATGAGACTCAAAAGCTGATTAATTTCAGCCTGAAATGCGAAAGTCTCTGTTTCGCCCATTGTTATGTCCGCCATTGACGCACCTCAACAAAAAAACCTAGAAATTATTCGAATAGAAGAGATGGAGAGAAGAGAGAAAACGTAGATTGATTAGGAGTTTGCGTAGATTGCTTTAGAGAGAGAATTATGATGCCTGCTTGAAGAGATAGAGAGAGACAGGAGCGGTTTTTATAGCAATCTTCAAGTATTCTTTTTCTGGAGTCTTCTTCCGTTCTCTGGATTTCTATTTAAAGTTTTGGCGTGATTTTTTAATGTGGAAGATTGAAACGACAGATTTGAGGTCTAGTTGGTGTCGTTTTGGTTACTTTGTCTTTATATCTTTTTTTAAGGGGATTCGAGAAGGTTCAAGTTATCAAATGAAGTCTGGAATGTTCCTTGATTTTCTTGAACGTTTACAAGGAAAGAAGGACGAAAATATCGATCCCTTATTGGTCAACGACTCTTGAATGTTCTTGTTCACGCACATTTTTTCTATAAAAATTAATATTAGTAATTTAAGTTTTTGTTTGTTTATTGTTGATAATTTTGTTTTTAAATTATTTATAATAATCTAACGCCGTAATTTCGTAAATAATTTAATATTTGTTTTAATTTGCTAACAGCATACTTTATTATTATCAATTATATGTTAATTTTTTATTTTATGAGTTTTTTTTTGTCAAATTGAATTTCATAATGCAAAAAGAAAATTAAATGTATAGACTACAGTCGCTAGTCATCTTAGGTTATAGGCATATATGCAATATTGGGGTGAAATTACAATTTTAACTATAGAGGTTAAATAGAAAATACGTTAAAAAAATAATTGAATAATATATACAAGAAAATAATTATATAAAAACAAGTTAAACTATAATATTTAATTTAATCAAAAAAAAATTATATTCACCTATCCCTCGCCTACCCAATAATTCAAAAAAGTTTCATTTTCATTCAAACTTTATTAGATTTCATTAGGTTTTATAACATATAATGTATTATACAGTAGTAAGATAAGATTTAACTCAAAAAAAAAATTGTAAGATAAGAGAGGTTGATATAGAAATACAAAAGGTATGAGTTTGGAATGGGTTTAGTAAGCCTCCTTTAACCCTTGATGTGGATCTGCCATTCTGCAATACAGGGGTAAAACTTATAAGGGTCGGGTAAGGGCTTTGCCCCCCGAGTTTTTTAGCAAGAAACTTTTAGTATACAACTGTTATTTCATAATTTTTAATAATGTAAGCCCAACAACTAAAAACAACATAATAGACAATGATTTTCTTGCTAATAGTTAAATAATATAGTTCACGTTGAAACACAAATAACTAAGACATATACCAAATGAATCATAAATGATTTTAATGTGATAAAAGAGCGTCAGCTTTACATCGATTCAAAATTTATGTTATAATTTCTGGTTGTATTGATTGATTATATTTTATTTTAATTTCGTTTTTTTTGGTTAGCTTCGCCCCTCTAAAATTTTGTTTGAGTTTTTTCATTGGTGCAACATGTCTGAAAATCAGGAAGGTCGATAAATGCGGATCTTCATATTTTTTAGAGAAATTTGCGAATAACAGCCTTTAAGTTTAGAACTTTTGTGAGTTACAGCCTCAAAGTTTGTTTTTTGCGAATAACTGCCACTAAAGTATCAAAATCTACACTATTCAGGCCAAAGTGACCTTAGACCAACCCAAATGACCTTTGACCAACCTAAATGACCATTGCCATTACTAATCATTTTTTACTTTTGTTGACCATCCCTAATCACCTTTAACTTTCCTAATTACCAATAATACTCTTGTGTTTTAGCACTTTAACGTCGTTTTTACCCTTTCTAACGATATTTTCTCAAAAAAGGACGTTGGGATTATCCTTATGGGCAACATGTTTGGAAATCCAATTGAAACAAGTACTTATTTGCCTATTTTCCGACACATAGATCGAAAAATATATTTTTTATATTTTTTACCGATCATAACGATATTTGTTGAAATTGATGTTAAATATCTTTTTCGGTCTACGTATTGAAAAATAGGCAAATTAGTACTTGTTTCGACCGGATTTCAAAAGAGTTACCTCATCATGATCATCACAACGTCTGTTTTTGAAAAAGTATCGTTATGATGGATAAAAACGACGTTGAATATCTTTTTCGATTAATGTGTCGGAAAATAGGCAAATTAGTACTTGTTTTGACCGAATTCGAAAGAATTTTCCTATAAGAATAATCACAATGTCTATTTTTTGAAAAATTATCATTATGGTGGGTAAAAATGACGTTAAATATCTTTTTCGGTCTACAAGCTGAAAATAGGCGAATAAGTACTTGTTTCGACCGAATTACCGAAAGAGTTATTCCATAAGGAAAATCGCAATGTCCGATTTTTGAAAAAGTATCATTCTGATGGGTGGAAACGAGTTAAAATGCTAAGGCTATTACTGGTAATTAGGAAAGCAAAATGTGACTAGGGATGGTCAACAAAAGTCAAAGGTGATTAGTGATGGTCAACGGTTATTTAAGTTGATAAAAAATTATTTGGGTTGGTCAACGATCACTTGGCCTGAATGGTATAGACTTTGATACTTTGGCGAAGTAATTCTTAAAAAAAAACCTTAATGTTATAATTCGCAAAAACTCTAAATTAAAAGACTGTTATTGTCATATTAATCTATTTTTTAATTTCTCTCAATTTTGCTTGGTTTGTCCGTTTCCAATATCAACTATGAGTAAGTAGTAACAAATGAATCACACACTGAACAATGACTTGATAAGACAGAATGAGACCACTTTAACTAGGGCGGAGAGTATTCAACAGGTTCCAGTCTAGCAATGGAGGTGGGGGTGGTTGTTCACCGGTGTTTCGCGAGTGGGGTTGGGGGTCTGGGTGTATCTGTGCCTGCCTGCCTGGGGACGAAAGGAGGTTTAGATTTAGAGGGTTAGTGTCTTGGTACAGGGGTTTGCAGGTGTGGGATGTGGGAGGGTGGCACTAGGATGAGGGAGCTGGTAGTTGGTAGTGGGGAAGGAGGAGGGATTGAGTTTGTTAATTTTCCTTTTTTAGTTTTTTTCTATTAAAATAATATAACTAATTATAAAAAGATAAGTGATATAATCCTTTAAATGGGAATTATGTGACTTATATATGAGATTTGAGTTGAGACTTTAAGAAAAAATATCGTATATTCTTGTTTGGTAAAATTTTAGAATGAAATGAATCTAATTAAAAATAGTTATAAAGTTATCAATTTACCCTTATTATATCTTATTTTTTTACTTCATTAATGACAAAATTGGCATTTTCATACAAATACAAGTCTCATCCTAAAATTCTCTCACCCTTAGGACATTAAAAGGTGGGACTTGAAGAGTTGAGACTTGAAAGTCCCATGTCCATTCTCCATAGACAAACATAATACTTTATTTAATTTAAGTCTCAAGTCCCAAGTTTCAACCCTATTCCTTCACGCCAAACACCCCCTAAAAGAAAATTAAAAGCAAGAGTTGAGCTTTTCTAAAATAACCAATTCGATAAAAAAAAATGTGAAATTTTAAAAGAGAATCACTTAAAATTAAAATTTTAAAAGTAAATTTTCTTTTATACTCTCTCTGTTTAATATATTTAATTTTGGAGAAAGAAATTTGATTGAAATTTTTAAGACATATATATAGATGATAAAATATATTCATATGAGATCTCGTAAGATTCGTCTAAATGTATACTTTTTTATTATATATCTTTTATAATTATTTATGATGCGTATTTATAAATATTAAGGCAAAACTTTAAAAATTATACAAAAAATAAACGAGAAGAAAAAAACGAAAAGAGTATTTATTAGATGCAAAAAAAACAACAAATTGTGAATTCATAATAAAAAATAAGGCGATTTGAAATACACTAAAAAGATAAAATAAAAATAAGGAAAATAACAGCATTTTCGTATTTTCGGCAAAGAGACATGTGAAGGGCGTGCCAATTTGAGCAATATCGACCAATCAAATTAAACTATTCCACATCTTATCTTGTAATGCACCAGTAACCACTCACGACTCACCAGTCACCAAGGCACCCCACTTAGAGCTTGTACATTCGGATCATCTTATTGATTTCGAGTTAGTTATTTCTAGTCGATTACAACGTCAAGTAAATTTTAAATTATCAAATTTATTTTGAACAACTCTAAACCAATTATTCAAAATAGACCCAACAATTTAGTATATACAAAAAATATAACCAAACTCGACTTTAAAAAAATTTTAAAATATGTAAAACTACCTATAAATGCAAATTTCGATTTTGAAGTCCAAAACACTAAAACCAATATTAATCCATAATCCATCAGACGACCAGAATCAACATCAGATAACCACCCACCAACCAACAACCTCAGGTCCTCAACCCTCGGACATACGGTTTCAGACCAAAATATCATTGACTTTATTTTTTTTAACAGATCCATGTTCTTAAAATCTCAAAAAGCTCCGCTCCATCATTGTTAATGGCGGGTAGCGGAACACTGAGAATCAAGAAGAAAAAACCCGAACGATCCAATTCAGTTCACCACTCGTCAATGCCTTCTATTTCTTCAACTCCGCCTTATCTATGGCTAACTCGAAGTATCCCAATTATTGTTATTTTTTGTATCCTCTTTTTCTTGGGCGTTTCTTCGCATTCCTGGGTTACTTTCCCTCAAACTTCCCTTAAAACCCATTCACCCCAGATTTTTACTGCTGATGTTGTCCATGAATTTCCCCATGATCGCCAAGCTTTTACTCAGGTATTTATATGATTTGTAATTTATTTTGAAACGAATTCTGAGTGTTTGTGTTGTTTAATTATCTGGGATGTGATTGTATGATGCTCATTTTGATAAATTCAATTTTCGTTGGGATTTTTGTGTTTTAGTTAATGTTGAATTGTTGACAGGTAAATGTTTTATGGAGAAGAGATTTGCAAGACGTTGAGTAATTTTATTTTATTTATTTATTTATTTTTTCATATTTGAGCTTTAAATTGAATGGTGGGTCAATTGAAATACCATAGTTCGTTTCTTTTCATAGTTACACTTCTTTTTATAGTTACACTTCTCCGATCCCAATTTTATGTGAGTTTTTTTTAGAAGTGTAGGTATTAAAAAGAAACGGGGAATAGTATTTATTATCACAGGGGTCAATTGGGGCAATGTGATGTTGATTTGTATGGTAGTAGTACAATCACCTCTGAGTTAAGGCTAATTCACCTAGTGATCTTAGTTTATGGAGTTTGTAAAGTGCATTGATGCAAGTAGGACTTAATGACATCTTCATACAAAAGTTACTAAATTTTGCATATTGATTCAAATGGTTGAATTTTCCTTGATGTCTTTAATTTTTGGTGCTCGGAATTTGATTGATATATGTTAATTGTTAGGGAACCAACTCAACCAAAAGGTTTATGTTAATTGTTAGGGAACCAACTCAACCCAAAGGTTAAGCTACATATTCTAACACGCCTCCTCACACGAGAGCTTTTCGGCTAGGAGTGTGATGTAGCACATTCCCTCCTCGTATCGTGGTTGAAATTCGAACCCATGACCTCTTGTCACTCTGGTTTCCAAATACCATGTCAAAGATACCACTCAATGAAAAGCTTAACCTGTAACAATATAGATGTCTTATGAGCTTGGACATCAGAAGTTGTTTCTAGTTAAACTCTGTTGGAGCCTATGACAAAGGGTAGTTAACCATTGTGGAAGGCTCAGCTTGTAATACAATTTAGTTGTCTAATTTTGAGCTGTTGACTGAGCTACATAAGTTACTTCAATGATGTCATACTAGTCAAGGGGAGGTGTCTGAGTGTGTTAATATTGAGTTCTATAGAAATTTACATTTGAGGGTGGTGTTGTTTTGGGCTAATACAGCAATTTTGCTTGTGTGTTATCTATATACTGTAGAATGACCTCAGTCTGTGTTTCTTTCAGGGTCTTATATATTGGAAAAATGACACTCTTTATGAATCAATTGGTCTTTATGGCCAGGTGAGTTCCTTCAAATTTTGTATTGTTATGTTGGAAAATGCCAAAAACTTACAGTTATTCTTGTACTGAGTATGAGTATGATTTATCTGTTAGTAAAATTTTAATTGGCTCATTATATCATTCTAGTTAGTTTTTGATCTTTGGCTCATTATCCCTTTTTCTTCAACATTTTGAATTCACTTTATCTAAGTCATCTTTGGCCTCCCTCATTTATTTGTTAGTGTCACATGATTCGCTAATTGCCTTGCGAATCGCGAATCACAAAAAACGAATTATGGTCGGTTTTAGGCTATTTTTGAACCATTTTGAACGAACGCAAATCCAAAAGGTGAACTAACTAGCGAATTATGTTTCACTGGCCTCCCTCAATCAAATTTTTAATTTCCAAATACTATTCCTAACTCTCTTCTACTATTGGCTAATTTTCCCTCTCTCTTTTCATAATGATCATCATCATACCCAATATCCCACTCGAAGGCAGGTTCTGAGTGAGGGAGTGTGACGAACAATCCATACCTGTACTTCCTTTATAGGGAGGACTAGAGGAATGCGGTCAATATTGGCTAATTTTCCACTATTCCTAACTATCTTCCACTATTGGCTAATTTTCCTTGACTCTTTTGTCCGATGTAATTATGTCGATGATCAAACTTATGTTTTAAAGCATTCCTTGATAATGTAATTGTGCATGTTATCTCTTATCTGTATAGTTGATTGATTCTTGATGAGTTCTATTCACATAGGCACCCTTTTGGCTTTTGCTTGCTAAATATCTCAGACGTTTACACTTCTGTAAATTGTAATCTTACTCCATTTATTTTCTTGCAGTCTGCTGTGCGGAAGGTAGCTCTTCGTACAGGAAAGGTACCACGTTTTACTCAATGTATTAGATTCATTTCCACTTCATTTTGTGAAAGATACCGTGTGAGCTTTCCTTGATCCCGTCCCTGATACCTTAGATTTTCTGTGCAGAGCTCCCATGTCGTTTTATTCGAAATTTGATGTCCTATACTCCTTATAAATCAAATAACCGTGATATTAATCAATCTGCTATGTCAAATTACGACTTTATGGCTTGTACCAACTTCCCCATACACCATCCTACTGACACTACACCGTGCTTGTGCATATCTCTGTATAGTGTCAGTTCATTTTCGAGGTGTATCCGTGTATAGATAAGCATGACGAAAATTAGCACAAAAGGAAAAATATTGGACTTGATGTTTCCATTTTCTTCCTTATCCTTCTTGCTCTTTTTATTAACCATAAAAAATTTCTGGAATTTCTTGATTTCAAAAGTCAAACTTCCTTCTTGCCATATGTATGACAAACAAATATTCTGGTTTTTGTCAGTTCATGTATATGCTATTCGCTACTTTTGTCTAATACTTCGCCGGGTTTGTCAGGTTAAGGCTGAGAACAAGATGGATGATTCTTCATTTGGGGAAGGATTAACACTCCTTAATGAAAGGTATGCATAATTTTCATGTAAGAATGTCAATACATCTTCTCTTTTATGTTATTTCTAATACATGAACATTTTTGTTTTGTAGATTGTATCAATTGACTTGGTTGCAGAAAATTGGCTACATTTATGATAGAAGTAAATTAAGCAAAGTTTGTCATCATCTTTTCTCTTCCAATCCATCATCTATTTTGATTACCAATGTTCTACCCTCATCATTTTCTGATATGCCAAAGATTATTTCTGATATTGCTTGTTGCAGATTGCAAAATTTACTCATCAAATGAATGATGGATGGGGGTTCGCAACTGATGGAAAAATTTTGTTTGGAAGTGATGGTTCTTCAACATTATATCAAATGGATCCTCAAACTATGAAAGGTGCCCATCTTTTATTTTAACCTTCTTACAAGTTGAAGCGATATCCATGAGTTTTTTGTGTATATAGTTATTATGCAAATTTCCCATATTGCTTTATGGTGTATCATGTATGATCCTTTCTCTGCTTGATGTTCGATAAATTTCCCAACCTCCTTCTAAAATAGCCCAAAATCGACCATGATTCGGTTTTTTTATTCGAGATTCTCAAGGAGATTAGTGAATCATGTGAAAGTGATATGCACTATCGTTGCATTTTTAATTTTTCTGTTCATTTGTCCTCTTTTCTACACTGCATTCTTTTCTGTATCAGTTATTAGAAATTCGTAAAATGACAAAATAAAATTTTTTATGGCGTCTCAGATGCTTATCATTTGGTTTTTTGTATAAGCAGCATTCTGCTCAATTGTTTTTTTATTCACAGCTTAATTACTATTTGCACTTGTTTACTTTTTACAGTAATATCAAAGCAAATCATTAGATACGAAGGTCTTGAAGTACACAACCTGAATGAATTAGAATTTGTGAATGGTGAAGTGTGGGCAAATATTTGGCAGGTAATTCTTTCGTAAACACTGTATCTCCAGAAGTATAGTCTTAGTATTTCAAAGACATTCTACTCATTTCTTGTGTATGTGGGAAGTTCATAGAGATTTCATCTTCTGTTTGAACCTCTATGAAGCATTTACTAGTTGCACTTCAAGCTTGCTATGCTAAATGCTGTGAATTTTTGTTTTCTTTGTTGCACTTCAAGTATATGTCAACTTTATTTCGGTTTCATTATGTTGTGAGCTTGTGTTAGTTATATGCTGTTAGTTAATATAGTTGCTATATGATTTCAGCACAAAATTCAACAATCTGATTAAGTTATGTTTTCAATATGTAACACATTTATGCTATGTTTGGATGAGAGGAATGAAAGGAAAGAAATGGTTTCCTTTGTTTGAATATTTACACTATGTTTGAATAGAGAGAAATAGAGGAAAAGGAAAGGGAGAAATTTGAAAGAATAGAGAATCTATTGTTTGGATAATAAAAAGGAAGGTGTTTGAGGGAAAACATGGACAAATTGTTAAAAAAACTCTCTTCTAAAGTGGAAAGATTTGGAGAGAAAACACTCGTTTTCCTTCTTTTTACTTCTCTTCCCTTCTAATAAACAAAGTGCACTTTTCCTCCTTAACTCTCAGCTTCCTTTCCTTTCCCCTCCGTTCTTTTCTTTCTAATTTGCTATCCAGATATATTGTTAAAAAGGAGGGGAGGAAAATAAGGCGAACGGAACAGGAGGAGATCACTCTAACACTAGATGATTTCGAAGGAAAACCCACTAATCTTCCCTTCCCCCCGAACATACTCTTACTGTTTTACACTTTGTTTGGATATTAATTTGGGGGGAAGGTAAGGAAAGGAAAGGGAAGAAAAGAAAATAAAGGAAAGGGAAAGGAAGGGAGGGAGGGGGAAGGAATAAGAAGGGAAGTCTCCCTTGTTTTTTAGAAGGGAAAGGAAGGTAGAGGAAGAGAAATAGCTTTTGCTTCCAAATTTTTTCACATTTGAGTATATTTGTTTAATATACCTCCTATTCAATCCATTAGTCCCATTTAGTTTTTCACATTTACCGAACCCTTAATATCTTTAATTGTTCTTAATCAAAAATTATAAAAAGTTGATATTAGTAATCCTTGCATCGAGATGAATCAAACTAGATTGCATATGGCTATATTTAACTTATAGATTAAGAATAAAAAACAAATTAAGAGTGCTAATTGAATAGTGACAAAAAATAAATAGGACTAATAGGTAGAACAGGAGGGAGTAACAAAATGTAGGGACTTAATCCCTTCAAATTTCTACCTTACAAATCTCTCCCCTTCAATCTTAGCATCGAAACAAAGGACATTATACCCTCTCCTTCCTTTCCTCCAATTTCCTCAATCCAAACAAAGTGTTAGCAAATCAGTAGTTACATTTTTTGAGGGACATTCATGGCTACTAAATTTTGTTATTCTTTCTGAGCAGACTGACTGCATTGTTAGAATATCTCCTGAAGATGGCACTATTCTTGGGTGGATTCTTCTTCCCCAATTGAGGTTATCTTCTTGCAAGTCTTCTTCCTCAACTAGTCTTCACTCTTCAGTTTCTGATAAATTATTGACTTTTATTTTGCATTTTTTCAGGGAAGGATTGGTAGCAGCCGGTGAAAAGGTGAGATTCGATCATATCAGATGCACTTTCGTCGTGTGGTTTCTTTTTTACAAATTAATGCTTTGGTTGGGAATGAAAATTTCATTTGAAAAGATAAATTTAACTCAAATTTAGCTTTTTGGCAAATAAAAAAATTTAAAATTTGAATTTGAGTCAAATCCACAATTGTTATAAAATTGGTTAAAGATGAGGATTTGAAAATGACCTTCCAAACCTTGTCTAATGGAAAATAGTCTCTTTTCCTTTTGTTTCTCTTCACATGCTCATCCAAACACGCTGTTAATGACTTGATGTCTTCCTATGTAATCCGCTGTGCTTGGCTATTGATGTTACCAAAGTGAAAACATATCCTCATGTAGTAATTTATGTTCTCTCAGGATATTGATGTTTTGAATGGCATAGCTTGGGATAGCAGCACACAACGCATCTTCGGTACGCTTGATTATTTTTCATGCTTTTTTTTTCTCTCTACTTGGTAGTAATCTTTAGTACACGTTAGTGTATGATGTAGACTGACATTGTGTTTAGATAGAGAAAAATTGAGAGAAAGAAAAGGGAGTAATTTGAATGGATTGAAGATTTCTTGTTTGGATAATAAAAAGAGATGGGCGAGATTTAAAGGGGATGAGTTTGAAGGGGAAACATGAATAAATTTTATTAAGTATATAATCTCTCCTAAAATGAAAAAATTTGTAGGAAAAACACTTATTTTCCTTCCCCTGTCCCAAAACTTTGTTCTGAGTCTCATGTCATGATTCTTTAATCAACTATTAAGAGAACACCCTCCGTTGTAAATGTTTCTTGATGAGCTATCCAAAGCAATAGTATCACTTTTGGAAAAAGGGATTAAAATGATGACCGTTTAACATTGGAAAAGTTGATGTCAACACATCTTTCTGTCATCTCAATGTCATTAAGTGGCTTCCACCTAGATAGGTTTAGTGATTGGATGCACGCAACCTTATCCCAAATAAAAAAAAGTTGTTTCTGATGGGCCCTTGATAGCAAACGTCATCAGCAACTTCATATAAGAAGAAATGCACGTGATTGAATAACTCATTTAACTAGAAGTCCACCATCCATTGTAATTCGGAACCAAAAGACATAAACCTTTGCCTCATTTGAAGATGAACATAGAAAGTAGATGCAAATGCTTACGTAAATTTGCAAAGTCACTTTTCTTAGATGGACTATGTTCGTAGTTCACTCCATTGATTTTTAGTATCATTGTGCTATAGGGCATTAGAACTAACTAAACGTATCCATATCGAGGGATTTTAGTTTCATTCAAGATATAAGATAGTAAGATACATTCAGTCCTACATTAAAATGCTCATTGTATACTGTATTCCCCTTTGTGCCTCGTATTCAGAAAGAAGTAGAAAGAAAAGTTAACACATTCTTTCATTGCAGTAACGGGTAAACTTTGGCCCAAGTTGTTCGAGATCAAGCTGAAACCGATGAAGGGATTTTCTCCTGAGAAGCTTAAGCAACTATGCATCCAACCACCAGTTCACTTTTAAAGCAGCCCAACACCCGTATCTGCTATCGAAGTTCTAAGATATTGCTCTTTGTTTTGAATACAAATGAATTTGTGAGGGTAACTGTAACTATTTTAGCAATCTCAAAGAGACAGAGTAATATATATTATTGAAGTTGTTCACCTCCATGTTCTGTAATCTATTTATGATGTTAGCATTTTCAATGGTTCACTTGTAGTTTTGTTGTTTATTTGAAGTATACAAGAGATAACTTAGCACTTAGCACTTAGCACTTAGCACTTAGCACTGAGGGTCTGAGGCTAAGGTAAAAGTTAATTGTGCAAAATGTTATGTTGTTTTAAAATGTAAATTTGAACCACCCGTTTGGTAGGTGGTTTTAAATGGTAGTAATGAAAATGAAAATTAGTGTAATTTTGGTTGAGAAATCTCTTACTACCTTGATGACCATGCTTGTCCAACTTCAATCATTTCATTTTCTTTATAAAATTTATTCCAATACATTACCATTAAGAGATGTGGTATTAGGTGGCAATGAAAATTTATAAACAAAAAAACTTTTTTGTGATTAAAGTTTCATTTACTATAGGAATGACATGAAACTTTTGATGAAATTTTACACTTTAAATCATTCCTGTTATCATCATTTATTACCACTAACTAAACGGACCGTGAGTAGATTTTATGGGCTAATAAGTTAAAGTAAAGATAGTAAGAATTGAATTTGTAACTATTGTCTCGATCTCATTAAATTTTCCTCGAGGATAATTAATGGGGAAATTATAAAAAGTTTGTAAAATGATGTTTTATGAAAAAGTAGGAAAAATGTGTGAATGAGATGGAAATATAAGTCAAATATTTATATGTGAATTTAAAAAAGAATGCATATTATGGTCAAAAATAAAAATGAGACAAATTTAATGAAATAAATCACAAATTAAAATAAAAACTAAAGCAAATTAGTTGATCAGAGGTGACTATAAAATTATGTAATGAAGTAATACGAAATAATAAAAAAGGTCTTGAGTTGAGCTTTTAGATTAGATCTTGTTAGTTCAGATTGAATTGATGTTTGGCAAAATTTTATGCGGCATCATTCAATGTTTATGTGTTCTATCCTTAGCTCATCACCATGGTCTACAATCTATAATATGTATCATTTAACATACAAAGAAAAGCACGAAAGCAAATAATGGAGAACATACAAAACTAAATTTAATTGACAAGATGCCATGGCAATATCATGCCCCTATTAAGTTCAATAGCAAAATAAATCTTGTTTAGATGAGAGGTGTGCAACAGGGCATAAACTATTATATTTAGATTCGATCTTTAAATATATAAGGGTTTAAACGAATTAGATTTTAAATGAGTCGATTTTTAGACAAGTCCTTTATTTACAAAATTTTAGCAGAACTTATATGGAGCTTATACGAGCTTTTATTATAATTTTTTTTCTTGAATTATGATGCATTACTATTACTATATATTTATAATTGTTAATTATATAATTATAATTGATAAAAATAAGTATTTAAATTATAAGACATTTTATATCCTTATTTCAATTGGGAGAAAAGTAAATACAACGTGATAGGAAAATATTTCACAAAAGTTTTTCATTTAAAATTTCATGTCTAATGAAATAATGGAAAATAAATTTTCCAAAAAAATTCAATCAATAAAACTTAAACAATAGACCTTGTCTCAATCTCATTGACGCGGGCTAGCTCCATGTAATGCAAAAAAAAAATATAGTTAGGAATTTTTTAAAATTATTTTTTATTTAGAAATTAGTTAGGAATTTTTTAAAATTATTTTTTTACATTCTTTAAGAAAAATTCAGAAACATTTCTCTCCAGATCAACTCCTCTCTCATCTTTTTGTTGATTCTGTTCATCACTCCAATTCAACATTTAACTCTTAAATTAACGCATCCCTCAAATTTCTATCTTTCTTCTCTCAACGCTAATCAAATCATCTGTATTTAGGGCTTATTCAATTGTTTAACTTTGATTGCAACGAATTAGGGTTTCGTTATAACTAATAAATTAAAGGTTGATAAATCTTCTTCAAAATTTCAGGTAATTGTTCTAAACTCTTCACTTTGTAACCTAATTAAACGGTTCATATTCTCTATTTATATTTTATAATTATTGGGCTGCTGTAATTGTAATTATTTTTGTACATTGTAGCTTCAAAAAGTGATATTCATAATTGTGTTTTCTTTATTACTGTTATTGATTTCAATCGATTACTAGTAAAATGCTGCTTGAAAATTGTTGATTTTGGTCAAAGTAGATGTAAGTAGGAGTATAATTTTTAGAATGTTGGGTTATGGAAGGATATGGTGTTCATTTACTTGCTAATATTTTTCGCTGATTGTCTCTAGTTTAATAGTTTTCCTTGTGTACTGATCCTATCATATTATGTCATTACTATTCACTTGGTTGAAAATTGTTAGGATTATTGGTGACTTGGTTCTCCAAGTAATCAAAACAATGATTAAGGAAATTAATCATATTAGTTAGTGTAAGTAAGAAGAGGACGCAAAGTACAACATTGTGATTGGTTTGTTGGGAATCAAGTTAGTACATTGGTAAAGGTACTAATGGTAGTGGAGACTTGGTGAGCAGGCGCTCGAACTAGCAGCATTCTGCAGGCCCATTATTCCTTGTTTTTTGATCAGTTTCGGCCGTGGCATCTTCTGCTTCAATGCTGCCCCTTCTTTACCCTTAATTCCCCTATAAATACACTTGTTCTTGGCCTTAGTTAGGTGCACCAAAGTCTCATTTGTATAGAGCTTTATCTCTTGCTTTGTTTCTCCCTAATTAGCTCCTCTCTTCTTACTATAAACCTCCATTTGTAATTCCTCTCAAGTTTGTATTCTCCTTTAAACACATTAATATTAATTCTAGGATGGATGGTGTATGTAGCCCATTGATTGGTGTACCATCTTAAATCTTTGTTTTGATTATTTCTTTATTATTATCATTCATTACATATACTTGCTCATTTGGTTCCTACACTTTGACACAACATAAAACATCCACTTAAACTTCATTTTGTGATCCTTGTGTGAGGTATTCTCCCCTCCTTTCAAAAACAAAGTTTAATGGTCATGCTTGTTTTACTTTAATCATCTCATTTTCATCACAAATTTCATTTTAATGCATTACCATTGATATTAGGTGGTGATAGAAAATTGTGAATAAAAACATTTTTAATCAAAGTTTCATCACCATGGGAATATATTGTACATTTTAGGAAAATTTACATTAAAAATCATCCCCATTTGCATCTTGTACCAACAACCAAATGGGTTGTTAGGTTATGAATTATGATATTTTTTGCTTTATATATAAGCATTGGATACAATTCTTAAAATGGTATCAAGTTGGGAATTGATGATAATCACGTGTTGATGGTGTATATGCGTGTATTTACGTTTTTATTTCTTTTACACAGGCATGCCGCATTGGATATGAATAAATGTTGCAGAACTAGTAATAGAATGTTATAAACAGGCTGTTTTCCTGGTGCATTCTGTGTCACTTATTCACAAATTTCTACTGAACTTGATTGACGAAGAGAGACTGCGATGGATGATGATGCAAGCAGTTTGGCCGCTCCAACGATCTTCATTCTTGTTGCTCTTCTTCAGATCATTCCCAGATACTTTGAGAACCAGATTAGGGTAATACTCATGCATCTTTTTGCTAATCTATTGCTTTTCTTTGTTTGGGGCCCTTGGGTGTTTGTACATTTGGAACTTGCAGTTACCAAAATAAGAAAAAATGTAATGCAGTGTGTTGTTTGGAATGTAGATTTTGGAAAGTGCTTGTTATCTTATGTATATGTTGGTTAATTGTTCTTTGGATGTTGCGAAACCACATAACTTGATATGTAAAACTTAAGAATGTTGATTTCGATAACTTTATCAAACACACCACCAATATAATGTTCTAGGATTTTGGGGTGTTCCATGAAATTACTTCCAAATTTTCAACCTCCATATCCCAAGTAAGCAGGAAATGTCAGTGGTATTTTGGTAATTTTAAAACAAACAAATAAATAAAATAAAGAGGTTGTCATTGAATGGTTATACAATTGAGAAACAACATTTTATGCCATTAAGATACATACTGCTTTGGTTTCTTTTATGATTTATATGATTATTGTATTGACTTATCAGTTTATTTCTCCAGAGTGGAGGAGCTATGAGTTCTGAGGAAAAGAGGCTCCGTGCAGAAATAAAGCAGCTTTTAAAAGAAGCAAGCTCCTTGACACAGTTGAGTCGTGTACTTGTTTCTAGTAGTATTAATAGATCTAACTAGTGTGTGAGAATCTTCACCCTGAAATGGAATCAAAGTCAGTAAGTGCTGCCTGCAATATCCTATCTCTTGACCTCCATGTAGCTGTCACTTGGAAAACACGTCACCACGTCTGTATTTTCTATTTATGTTGTATGTATACCATTCTCAAATACATTGTTTTATCTGAGCTCCATGTGTGTTATTATCTGCAGACCATCAACCTTTGCACAAGCGACAAAACTTAGGAGAACAGCAGCAGCTAAGGAAAAAGAGCTTGCAAAATGTCAGTCACAGTTGAGGCTTATCACTAAATTTCCGCCAGTTAACTATCTTTTATTGAGTATTATATTTTGATTTGGGTGTCATACGATGCCACTGATGTTTATTACATTTGAGGCTAAAAGTTGGTTCAAATTGCTTCTTTCTGTGTTTAAATTGATGAGACTGAATTCTGAATTGACAGTTTTTGGATATTGTATTTTCTGTGCATATTTGACTTCCCCACTTGCTTGTTTTGTTTGTTCTCTTGAGTATTGTATGCTTTATTTGTGGGATCTCTTTGGTGTTTGGTAGAAGCTTACAATTGTGAATTGATCATAGAATAATATACATTACTATTTCGGTTGTCTCTCTCCTTCTATTTGTTTTTACTTCTTCCATTATATGAAGAGGTAGTGGCATGCCCAAGTGAGAAACGGATGCAGTTTTGGTATCAGTTTGGTATAGGTTTTCCATTGCAAGTACTATTGCGATGGTTTACTAAAAGATTTCATTTGTTAGTGCTTCTCGCTTTTGCCATAGTGATTAGCTTGTGATATCAATGATTTGGGTTTTAGAGTCAATAATTGCTCATTATGTTGGCTGTTATTTACAACACAACAACAATGCCGGAGCTTTAATCCCAAACTGTTGGTTGTTAAACATTCTTTGAAAATCTAATGCACAGGTGAATGGTGGTGTTACACTACCACTATTTAGAAATTCTTACATGCTTAGAGGTTCTGTTGCATAGTTGGTATTTCTGAAATTCCTATTGTCTCTGACATCACTTGTAGATCAAGAACAACAAATGCTGGAGATGAAATCATCATATGAGCCATATATGAAGTATGTGACCCCTGTTAAGGTGCTTGCTTTGTAGACTCTACTTAAGCTATTTGATTTTGTTGTAGCTTGGTAGTTTTTCATTAACTTGTTTGTGTTTCAGGCATTGATTTATCTTTTGCTGGGAGTCTGGTTTTGGAAATACCCTGTTGCAGCAATATCCAAGGAGCTTGTGCAACCTTTTGGTAAGTCATTTCAGCTGAAACAAATATTTAAAATCAACTAATTTGCATTTTTTCTACATATTCACTATTTTTTTAGCTTACAACAATATAAGTTTTTTCCTTTAGCATCTAACCCTTTATCGGAAAGTACTAGAAACAATTCTTTGGGATAAAGCAGAGATGGTGTCCAGTCTGGTTTTCTAAATTAGAAAATAATTTACTGCCTGTGGTCTTTTAGCTGATGTATTTTCCTTGATGCAGGAAAGATGCTATCTTGGAAATCTGGTGCTACTTCAAATGATAAAATAATGGTATGTGATTCATTCACATTTCTTTTCTGTTAAAAAATGTTCCTTGATTAGTGAGTTTTATGACATTGCATAACTTTTCATTAGCAAGTTCATTTTTCAAGGTTATATTTAATAAGAAACTAACATCCCGTTTGGTAATAAGTCACAAAAATAATGATGGTGGAAAAAACTAGTGTAAATTTTCATGAAAAGTAGCATGCCATTCTCATGTTAATGTAACTTTATCATCAAAAGTGTGTTTTTCTTTCACTAAGTTTCATTACCACTTAATACCAATCCTTCAAGTGGTAATGTATAGGAATAAATTTTGTGAAGAAATAATCTTTGGAGTTAGACAAACATGAACATGAACACTACCATATGATAATCTTAGCAAAACTATACTAAATTTCATGACCATTACCATCTTTTAACGCTGTATCAAACAAGCCATAAAGGATTTTCAAAGAAAAAGACATTTGTAGCATTAAGTACTTGGAGATTATGACTTGTCAATTTTTCCCTTTATATAATCTATAAGCTAACAGGCCATCCGGCTTTTTTACGAATGCATATCTTGATTCTTGAGCTCTTTTCTTGCCATGCCTTTCCTACTCATAACCATCCTGGAAGTCACCCGTCATAAGAACCCATCTAACCACTCTTTCGAGTTATATATGCTAGGAATCGTTTCTGTGAAAATGCGGGGGTTTTAGCTTCCCAAGTTTCTCTTAATTGGTACTATTCCGAGCAGCTTGTCTTATTATGATTGGCCAATGCAACTTAAGTCCCTGGGTAAAGTATCTCATCTACCATGTCGGTGAACCATGTCTTGTGCACTGGACCAATGAACTCAACACTTCAGCATCCTTCTCAGCGGCACTACCTGTTATCCTCATCCTTGTGTTTGGGCCATTTCCGTCTTTCCCATCTATCTACCATTGGATGTGCCACTAGTTCTTATTGGGCATCATTAATTAAAATGTTGAAAAACTTGCATGTATTTTTGGAAAATAGTTTCTTTGTTCTAGTTTGTGTTTCAACCTTTCATGGAGATGATCCAATCACCCCGCAACAACCTAATCACCTACTTATGGCAAAACACACCATTGCCAACATCTACCTTCTGCTTTCGAGAACGAGGTAGTCTACCTTTAAAGTCACCGTTTATTACTTTGTTCTTCCAAATTGAGTTGACATTTGAAAATTCTACTTTCTCGTCCCTTTTAATTTGACACACCAACCACTTCAGTGAATTTGCCACACTCTCTTTTTTACAATTATCCTGACATTTTCTTTTGTCTCTTACGCAAACTTATTCTCTCTTTCATTTCATTCATATCTTTTTTTTGACCACTTGTTTTTCTCAATCCCATTGTTGCAAATTAAAGGGCAGACTGCAGATGGAGTATGATGCACCAATTTATACTTATTGTTTTTTATTAACTCAATGGCAAGGTAGGGGGAAAAAGTGAGTAGGAGGTTTTACTTTTCAATAAAGTTAAATCCGCGGAGGAAAGCTATTCTCTTCAGTTTGTTGGATGAGGGTGAAAAAAGAGAACAAAAGGGTAGAGGAATGAGAAAGAAGTGTCATAAAAAACCAAAAGTTTTATAATCTGAATGACATGGGTTCGTGAATGGATATAGAAGGGCATATGTAATGGTACATAATGATGGGACAGAAGGTTTGAGCTCCTCCCATAGGTGCTTCACCATTAGCAAATCATTAAATCCCTTCAGGCCCTTTAGATTGAATTATCGATATAACAACCACTGGCCACATTCATCCAATGAGCTACTCTAACTCAATTACTATTTGGTGGAAACCACTTGTTTTCATGTTGATTCTGAAATCTGCATTATGGAACTATTCTCTCTCTAATATAAGAATTTCTATAAATGTCTACCTTTCCAGTGTGAAGACGAGTTTTGCAATTAAGCTACTAATCTTTGCTAATCCTGTATCAATGCAGGTCGGTATAGTTCCTTGGCTGATATTATGCACCAGAGTAAGTAAGCTAATCTGTCGGAAAATCAACATATAAGATGTTCAAATTTTACGTGGTACGGTGAAAATTTGTCTAATTCGGAATGTATTCCCTTGTGAGCACCTCAAATATCGATGGGATCACGTTGCTGTTTTCACCGACTACTAGAAGTTATGCAAGGCAGAAAAACTCGATGTGAAGCTGAAATGTGACTTCGAATGAGCTTCCCTGCTTGGAATGATCTTGATGTCTTGTCCTTTTTATTTAGTCTTGTTTTGCGAATACAACTTTGGTTCACGCTTATTCACATATTCTACGAACCCACAGCAAAACATCAGACTTGGGCTGTCGTCTGTCGTGTTCTCGAATGATTTTGTTGCCTAACTTATGAGCTTATGAAAGGGAAACGTTACGATCCATTTCAACTTCTGGAGAGTTTGCCATTGTAGTTTTTGCTTGCAGACTTTTATAGAGATCTTTCACCTGCCGAAGAACTGGTGCCTATCAGAAGTTTGAATCTAATTTTGTGAACGTTTTTT
The DNA here is from genome assembly GCF_026212465.1 of Amaranthus tricolor. NCBI lineage: Eukaryota > Viridiplantae > Streptophyta > Magnoliopsida > Caryophyllales > Amaranthaceae > Amaranthus > Amaranthus tricolor. The sequence goes on along the minus strand of NC_080048.1, from coordinate 3,475,195 downwards.
GTCTCTTTTAAAATCTCACATTAAAAAGAAAAGATAGTACGAATCAAGAATATACTTTTCTGTCCATTCAAATTTGATTCATTACATTTTCAATGTGAGTTTTTTATTGCATATATTGCGAATTAAATGAGACAGGAAAAAGTAAATGTTAAGTATGTGTAGTGATTATTAATTGAAAATGGTTTCATATCTATTTTTAGCCATGTGATTAACAATGAAAAATATATGGGAGTAATGTCATATAGAGCACAAATAGAAAGGTTTTGAAGTAAAGATAATAAAGCATGCCAAAACAGAGAGATGAACACTCCTATGTTTGTATCATACACATGTTTGTTGCATTAATATTTTGTTTGGAAAATGAAAGCTTTATATGAAAAATGAAAATCGGTCTTATTTCTAAAACGACGAAAATCATAACGAATATCACTCTTGATTGCTTGATATTGTAGGAGGTTTTGGCCTTATTGTACATATCTTGAGCTCAACATCATCTATAGGAAGTCTATCAGTTGGGAAAGGACAAGGCACAATTTTCCCGGGCTGTTTATCCGGCAACAAATCACAAGCTTGCTGATTAACTGCACTTGAAACCCCTTCAATATTACTACAATTCCACTGAATTTTCTTGTGTTTCTCAGCCAAAGTAATGCTCACATTAAACATACAGATCCCAGTAAACTTGTCGTTCTCAATTCCTGCTAGATTTCCCGACATCTGAACATCCTCGGCTATCACATCCCTGTAATTAATACCGCTAATTATAGGCATCGCCTTAGGATCCTAACCTGGATCGGGATGAGACCCATAATCGCCTGTCATCCAAAACACATACTTCATGGTTTTTAAGGTCATGTCCTTAACAAATTTAAAAACATTTTCAACGAATTTAAAAACATTTACCAAACACTTTTGACTGGTTAATCAACAAAATAGTCAAAAACTAAAAATCAACCAAAAAATCATTTACCAAAACGCACCATTAACTTAATAACCTGACAGAAACTGATATGATCCAAAACCCGACTGAATGACCGTTTCCCATGTCTATGGCATTAAGTGATGCAAAAGTGTCGCATTAAGCTTGAAAAATATAAGTATACCTGGGTTGATCCCATCTGTATTAGGAGAATCAATGGGTGCTAAGATGGTTAGTCCTTAAACTATGACATTACGGAAAATTCATGATCAACTTCAGACATAAAAAATATATAAAAAATTAAAAGAAATACACACAAAATCCATACAAAAAACATTAATTAACCGTCAGTAAACAGGATGGACATTCCAAGATGGAGAGTTTCACAAAGTAAGGTTAAAGATTTGAACTTGATTAGAGAACATAATCTCAATTAAGTAAGGACGAGTTAGCTTAAGCTCTTTCTTCTTGAACTTGTCCTACCAATATGCACCTTGCCCATCAATTGTTGCGTTTCCTCCTATCACAAATGCAATTAGTCGGGAAATATAGTGTAAAAATGTGGTTTCAGTTAGATTGTTGTGAAAGGTCATAATAGTACGGGTGATGAAATCATGGCGTTGTCATAGTGTTAATTGGCTGAAGTGTTAGAATATGTTATATACTTTATCGCCCCTCACACGATGCAGTATAGACTCTTCTCATATTTGACCTAAAGCATTCCTCTTGAAATGAGGCATGATATATTTAAGATATGTTCAACAAATCTTATATGAGACCGTCTCACCGTGAACGAGACACATGCAATCAACCCAGCCATATCTCTATATGATCACTTTAAGATTATAAATATTCACTTTAACACTATAAAAAATGATCCCTTTAAAACTGTAAGTAATCACTCTAAAAGTGTAACTGATAACTTTTAAGAGTATAAACATCTTGAAATTATAAGTGATCACTTTAAGATTGCAAGGGGCCACTTTAAAGTTATAAGTGATTACTTTAAAAATATAAGTGTAACTTAAGTTACCCTTATAGAAAATGTCTCACCGTAAAACTTATTTGAGAATTTGTGGTATATATTATATAGTCTATCTTTAAATATTATGTTATGTTATATGCTTTATCGCCCTCTCACTCTTTCTTCTAATATTATGTTAACAAATCAACTCAAACAAAGTTAATAGTTGAAATATCAGTATATATTATAATCTATCACTAATTATCAGCCAAAACTATGAATATCCCTTGATTCGATTTAAAATTGTGTTTTTGTCACACTTACATTATAGTCATATAGACGGTATCTTTATGATAGATTTGAAAACTTTTACGATTATGCTGATGTAATAAAATAAGTTATGAGATTAAAATATTAAAAACTTACAATTACCGGTAATCACAACATCAGTAAGGTTGGTTCCAAAGATGAAACTAGCATATCTTCCATCTGGAGCATCCCTGCCTTTTCCATAAGAAGGCAAAGGAGGAAGAACTGGCCATTCTGTTTCATCCTGTACTTAAATAGATTATTTCTGAAAATTGAAGTCATACATAATATAACTCGTTTGCTAATTTGCTTTTTTGAGTTTTTAATTCGCTCAAAAAAGTTGAAAATTAATCTACAGTCGATCAACATTTTTTTTTTCGATTTATGATTTGCATGTTATGACAAATTAAAAATCCCTACTCCTCTATCCTTTTGAATTTTCTACATTACATCTAAAAAGCTTTCACTATAATTTGCGTGATGCGGAAAATTACAAAAAGCTTTGTTCTTTTTCTATATTTTGGGTTAAATGTTGTGTTGTTTCCTTAAAATTATATCTTTTGACATTAACAATACTTTTTAATGTATATTCATTGCAAATCCAAATTATATAAATGCTTATAAATTTAATTGTAGATCTAATTATGTTTAAACCCTATTATATAATGAAATAACATTAATATTCTTAACATTTTGTCAATAATTTTTTATAAAATTATAAAATTGATACAAATTAGTACATTGAAAATATAGGGTCGATGGCTATGGGGTGGGGCGCCCGGGCGGGTGGGTATTGGGCTAGACGGGTGGGTATAAGAAAGATTAGATCTTGTATCCGCCACCTACCTACCCACTACTCATGGCGTGAAGGACATTTTATACTCATATCCACCCACTACCCACTAAATTTATATTCATATTCCATACCTGCCCCAACTTAAGCGTATTAAATACAATGCAAAATCAGTTTAATTTTACCCGTGTTCACCCTAGTAACAAATTAACACTCCAATAAAAACAATTTGATTTTCACTAAAGCAATAAAAAATATTATACCTTAGAAGCAATAAGAATAGCATCTTTATCAAAATAAAGAGTGAAGTTACTAGTAAGATTGAAGCTGCAAAAACCATTTTCGAGAAAAGATCCTAAGCTTAATTTTTATATGTCCCTTCTCTCCGCTCAACATACGCGTAATAAGAAAAAATAATTAACTGGGTTATTCTGAATGGAACAGAAAAAGACATTTAAAGAAGAAATATAGCATTGATCTATTTATATAGGGAGAGAGTGGGATATTATATTCAAATATTTTATAATAATATAATATAATAAATAATAACATATATGACGATACTAATAATATTCTTATAATAAATATATAGATATAGATTATAGATTTTATAAAATAATTAGAACTCAAATTGTAACTTACATTATAAAGATACATTTTCACCACCTTATATGGTTCAATTTTTGTTATTAATTTTTTAATAATGATAAAATTAATAGTCTAGAATAATATGATATTTACTCTCGCTCTAATTAAAATAAAATTTAATTCTCCCTTTTTCGTAATATTAATTAAATAGTTAGTAAAATAAATAAGTAAAAGGATATAAATGAATGAGTTGATAAAAGTAGGACGGTATGGTCATATTCGTAACGTATGGTGTATGCAATTGCATCACTAATTAAGAGATAAATAAATTGAGATCAGCAAGGAAAACAGAAATTGTATTTATAATATATCATTATATGGTTTGTCTCTCTTAATTTCAAGTACATAACTGTATTTTTTGAATAGTGTTATTTATTTTTCATTCCAATAAGAATTGATTTTTAGTACTTGTATGTTATATGTACTCGTATTACGTGAGCGAATTATGCAAGTATTGTCCCGAGGTACATACAGTTCGATTCGGTCTGTTTTAACATAAAAATCAAACCAAATAAAAAATTTCAGTCTGAAACTTTTCTAAACCGAACCGAACCATTTAAATCTTTGATCTACAGTTTTTTATTTTTATGTTTTTCCAAAATTAATATATGTGTTTATACAAATATTTCGCACGCACAATAATCATCAAATATAATAATTCGTAATTATTTGGTTGCATTAAATTATTCAAGTATATATTACTATATAAAAATAACTACATCTCGAAATATCTAGGTAGCAACATACTTCTTTTTTTAAATTATGATTCATAGTACGTTTTGCGGTCTGGTCTAGTCTGAAAAATAAAAAAACCGAAACCAGACTGTAAACCGTAATTTTATTTTGAAAAAAAAACCGAACTAGACTGTTTAGACAGTAGACCAAACAATATATTAAAATTACGATTTGGTCCAATTTAATTTACGGTTTAGACCAAACTTTGTTCGACTCTATTTGCCCCAAGTCCCCAACAATATATAGTCGGTAGGCGAAGAATAATATTATCTTTTGATTGTTTTTGGAATATTTATACCTCTTAAAGAATATTTTTTCCAAAAAATTGCAGCTACTTAAAAGAACAAAGTATATTTTAATTTTATATCTTTAGATTTTTATATTATAGAGTGAAATTACACAACTAAGAAGAAAATTAAATATATAGATGAAATTAGGACGGAAGACAGCATCTAACAATCAACAAAATTTATACATACAACGTATGTGATGCATAATCAAGGAAGTAAAGTCTAGGAGACTAAGACTATGAAAATCGTTTCCAACATTTTATTATAAAAGAATATGATGCATAAAATTAATAATAAAAAAAAAATAATAAATCTAGGAGAAACATATCATTGTAAAAATCGTTTCTAAAGAGACATGATAATTGTAAAAATATCATTACATAAAATATCTATATGATATATTGGTCAATTTTTAATTAGTAATAGCATGATTAAAAATGGTAATAAATAAATTGAAACATATAACAATAATGGGGATATAAATATAGTAAAACATTGACTTAATTTTTTGTATCAAAATGAAAAATAAGAAAAAAAGATTATACACAAATATTTTAATGACTTGTTTGGCTATAATTTTTAAGAGAATATTATAATATAAAGATTATTATAAATTCATATTATTTAATTATTATTTAATACAGAAATAGTAAATTAAGTAATTAAAATGACAATCTGAATTAATAAAAGGAATCAATCATCAACTAAAAAAATATGAATATCAATCACCAACTAATAATTCCTGTTTGAATTTATGATTGATTTGATATAATAATTAAAGAAGTTGAGATTTTTTCTTTATTTTTATAATTTAACTAATAATTTAAAATCAAAAATATGTACAACACATATGATATAATGGATCGGCAAAATTAGAGACAGTATCTCAAATAGAGCATCTAAGTGACCATCTCTCACAAGGATTTGTGATAAAATTTATGTGAAAGAAATTAAACAAGTATCTCATTAACAAGATCAATTATAAAAAAATCTGATACACATTATTTTCGAAACCTAATTAGGAAACTATGATAGAAATTATTTTAATACACATTTTTTAGTTAAATGAATATTAAATTAAATTAATTTTCATCAAAATGAATTTATATAGAAAGTTCAAATACATACATAATTATGTGCTTAGTTAAATGAAACATAATAACTTTTTTTTGAAATATGCTTAGTTAATAAATTAATCATTTATCATTTAATATTTCTGCTTTAATTAATAGAGCTAACATAATTGAGTATTACAAGTGTACTTAAATAAAAATTAGTTATTGAAATCTAAGTTTTGTGAGTAAATTAGATATACAAATTCATATTGTTAAAATCTTCTGCTTTAAACGTTCAAAAAAAAAGGATATAGACATTATTGCTTGAATACGTTCGTTTGGTGTTTGTAAATGACAATACAATAATTTTTTTAAGTCATTTACAATGTGATACATTAAAAATCACAACAATTTCTAACTTTTCAATTGAATTTATATTAATCAAAAGATTAATATATCCGTATATTGTACGGGCACATATACTAGTTAGTAATAGCGGTGGTGTGATTACTTTTGAATATTAACACAATTAATATAATAAAACACATCAACAATTTAAAAAATTGCAATCAAGTTATGAGCAAGAAATTGGAATAACAATAACCTAATCCCTCCATTGTTCTTTTCAAACAGAATTTATGAATTTTAGTGTTGATCTTTAACTATGATTTCTCATCGATCTATATAAAATAACATATTCATATATACATAACAGGGGAGTAATATATTTTTTTGTGACTATAAATCAAATTAAACTAAATGGCTAAATTATACGTCATTTCAATGATTAATGATTTAAACAAAATTTGATGCAACCCGAACTTGCAAATTGTATTGGTGTAATCCAAATTTAAACGATATTAGCTAAAACAAGAGTTTAATTAGGCATACAAAACGTAAAAAAATCCCTTATCTCATCCATGGGTCCTTATCATCATATCAGTAAATTCCGCTCATAGAAAATTATGATTATCTCATCTATGGGTACCAAACTAAAAAGAAGTTTATTAGATGAATTCACTTTTAAAGCCTAAAATTAGGCACTCATGCAAAGCTAAGTTCCTCATTAAATCAAGTTGGAGCTCGACTAACATCACATATTTAGGCATTACATTCATAAATGAAAACTAGGTAAACAAGACAATCAACCAAAGTAAGCCAACTTACATATATCTTATGCTACAATAGCATGAACTAAGCAATTCTTGAACTTCACCTTTTCAATGGGCAACCTATCCTTAGGGAAAGGGCATTCAACATTTTTATGCTCCTTTAGCAGCCCACAAGCCCGAGGCTTGACCCGACTCGTAACACCTTCAATATTTGTACAGTTCCACAACATTTCCTTAGGGTTTTCGGCCAATCCAATTGTAATATTCGACATGCAGATCCCCTTAAAAGCATCCCCCTTTATCCCCTCCAAATACCCTGGCATGGTCACATTTTCTGCTATCATGTCTCTATAGTTAATATTCTCGATGTCCGGTAGGGCTTGTGGGTTGAAGAACGGATCAGGGTCTGACCTATAATAGCCGGTCATCCAGAAAACATATTTCATTGTCCTCATTTTCATTTTCCTTACAAAGATGTCTTTGACATAGGCACCCCTACCTGGGGAGCTCTTGATTCGGACTGCTGACTCTGTGTCGATGGCAGTTATGTGCTCGGCCCGTACATTGCGGATCCCACCCGACATCTCGCTCCCTAGCGCGATGGTGGCACTCGTTGGAGAGATACATGTAAGGTGGCGAATGATTACGTTTTGTGTTGGCATGTTGAAGCGGATTCCATACTCATCCCACCCACTCTTGATTGCTATGCAGTCATCCCCGGAGACTATGTAGTTGTTCTCTATTCTAACATTTGTGCAAGAATCTATAGAACAATAGCACAAATTTGGTTTTCTTAAATAAAAAAAAATTGAAATCCACTTGGAAATGATCTTGAATCTTACAACAAAATGTAAAAGAATTCGATATGTCGAGGTTGATTACCTGGATCAATACCATCCGTGTTAGCAGAATGAGTAGGTGCAAGAATAGTTAATCCTCGAATTATCACATCTCTGCAAGATAGACGTAGATCACATCTATACTACTAAGACTCAAAAACTCATCCAACATGGGTATGATTCCACTTTCGAAGGGTCAGACTCGACTAATTATCATAATGTGTTCTTTATTTTATCCAGAGTAGTTACAAAAGCAAATATGGAAATATTACCTGCAATAAACAGGGTGGACATTCCAATTAGGGGAATTGAGCAAAGTGATATCAGAGATTTGGACTTTGTTAGAGAACATGAGCTCTATCATGTAAGGCCTTGTCTCACTTAGCTCATTACTCCTATATCTCTTCCACCATACTTCACCTTGCCCATCAATTGTCCCATTTGCACCTGTATGTATATCAATTATGTAGTTGATGAAACTAAAAGATACTTGCATTGCACCAAAGGTCATTCCTGCTTTGGCAAATGTTTTTTATGAGGCACACTTGACATTAACATAGCTTGTTGCTACAAAGAGGTCATAATCATAGTAACCACTTTTCGGGGTTGTTTGACAAATGGTTATTGGTTGTTGGTATGTTCAATTGGCTTATTTTTTGTTGGTTTTTAGCTGGCTGTATAAGTTAGATGTTTGGTAAAATTAAATGTTGAATGTTAGTTGTTTATTGGAAAAAAATTAGTCATTGAGCCGAAAATCAGTATAAAAAGTTGCTCATAGCAGCTTTTTCATTTTGACTTACAGCTAACTTAAAAACCATATACCAAACAAGCTTTAAGTTGTTTGATCAATTAACAAGCTTAAAGTCTAAAAAGTTGGCCACAAATCTATTTAACAAACAAGGTGTTCATTTATCTTGATTCTTAAGTAAAAAGTAATCATCCGTAAGAAAAACTTAATCTCTATAGAAAAGGGTTCCATTCCCCTTCAGTGATAAATTTTTGAACTAGTCTGAATTTTTCTCGTTCCTTTCATTTTGCCTCATTCCTCAAACTTGCATTTTTAAGGTGATAGTTATAGTAGGTGAAGCAAAAGCATGAACAATAGACAAAGAGCTTCGACGAGGGATTGAAAAGGACAACCAATTCGAGTTTATGTTAATCAAACTCATGAACTCAAAATCCGACATGAATACCTAAGGTTAAAGTGTCGAGGTGTGATATTCGAGCATAGGTTAACATATGTAATTTCGTTAGTGAAACTAAAAGTAAAATTTAAATTTTACCTGTAATAACAACATCAGTAAGGTTGGTTCCAAAGATGAGACTTTGGTAACGTCCAGCAGGGGCATCTCTTCCTTTACCATAAGATGGCAATGGTGGAAGAACCGGCCAGTCTTTCAAATCCTGCCCAAAATCATAATCTTAATCAATTAATATTCATCATTTTCCTCATTTCATTTAAACTAACAAATCCCAAACCCAGCCCGAAAGCCTTTGAAAATAAGCAAGAACTTTTTTTTTTGTTCACATCATAAAGAAAGTTTCAATCATAAAATTGACATATCTCCAACCCAACAGGAAACACAACAAAAATAATACTCAAGACATTTTTCAAAAAAGAGAACAAAAAGATGAGTATAGTAGGGCCATGTAGGAATGAAGCCCAATTACCCATACCAACACGTTCATATCAAAAATCAAAAACAATTATGAGACCTTCCTTTTGAAAATCTAGGCATGGGAGCATCCTTAATCATTCAATCCAAATCATGGCTTGGGTAAGAACTTCTGATTTTGAAGTTTTGTTGTTCGTACTTTTCACTTTACCTCAAGTATTCATGTTGGATTATTAACACCAGAACATGAGTATGACTCTTTGGATACCTCTATTAGGTTCAAATCTTGAAATTTTTCCATAAAATAGTCAAGTCTAAATGAGAAGTGCTAAAAGTCAAAAGCAAACCAATAACAGGTTGAATACCAATGCCTAAACAAGATAACAAGACAGCTTCTTTGTAAGAGTAGCTTGCTGTAAATTAACTGATTAATTGTAACAAATATTTCAACCATGTAATTCATTAAACACTATTACTTCTAATAGATAATATGACCACTCAACCATCTATTTATAACTAAATAAGTTAACATTGTCCAACAAGCTAGTTTGGCATACACCCCTATAGAGACATTGCACAAGTCGAAGACAGGAATTTCGTCAGCTACATTCATACTTCTATTTTTCTTGATTCAGTTCTTGTAGAGTAGTAGTTACTTACTACCTACTACTATTACTCTCTTTGTCCTTTTTAAAAATATCATACTTTTCTTCTTAACCTGTTTCATTTACCTGTTATATTATCTTTTATGAAAATATCCCACTATATTTAAAAATTTCATCAACATATTTAATTTCTCTAATAATCATTCGCATAATTCAAATTTCGAAAAAATTGAATACAGCTGACTATATATTATCTTTGTCTTTTTCAAACTACACCATGACTTTGGTCATAATATGTATAGAAGTTTATCTATAGTCAATAAGGGAGAGAGAAATGTTCATCTCATGTGATGCAAAACTTCCCTAAGCCTATAGTTTTGGCATATCATAGACAAATGTCTAGACATAAGCTTTCCACATGTGTCCCAATATAACATGGCACTTGCCCTTTTTCTTTTTGCCTTAGGAGTAAAATTGAAGTCAAAAAGGTTTTTGTTTTTCTTTATTTTCTACGATTCCTTTGCTACCAAATTCAGAGTTGTTCTGTCTATATGAGTTTGTTCCAAATCCAATCGACTTTAAAAAATTGTTAAAATATGAGTTGAAATAAATAATCTCTTTATTATTACTAATGATAGTAAATATTGCCTACATCCGAACCCTCAAATCTCAGCAAACTGGAGCCATTAAATAGAATTGGATAGAAATGACAAAACCATGATTCGGTTAGTTATGGTCGGTTCCAATTTGGCCCCATTGAATTGTAAATTGGTACTGGTTCAAACGGGCTTTTTACCTATTCATGACCAATTTGGTCCTGAATAAATCGGCTCATGGCCATCTCTAGTATTGATATTATGCAATATGTAATGTGTTGAAATGAGGAAATCTCAATTGGATGAGGTGAGTAATGCATAAATTGCGTAAAGTGAACTATTATTTGGATTTTGGACCAACAAACAGTAAAAAGATAATAGGATATGGATACCTTTCTTCCTTGATAATAATTAGGAGCAAATTAAGGAACCTTTGTTTTCAACTTCCACTTTTTTTTTAGGCTAAAGGAATTCAAGAGGAGTAGATGTTATATGGACCCCATTTTTTCAAATTTTCAAAACAGAGCACACACATCAAAGTATGACAGTGTGAATCACAGTACTGCCTGCTACCTACTGATAATTGTGACTGTGTTGTCAATATAGTTAGTTTCCAAAGTTTTCTGAATTTCTTGTGGAAAATCCTAATCAATTAGGGTGAATTATAAATCGTCATAAAACACAAAAAATATATTAATAAAAAAAATAAAATACAAAAAGATAAATCACAATATAAAAAAGTCATTCTATTAAATTCTTCAACATGAGTGTAATTTGTCAAGGTGACAAATAACTCTTATTAATCTAGAGTTCCTCGAATTTCTATTACCACCTAAGTTGTACTACTTGAAATTCCAATCAAATGAAGTATTAAATTCATTTTAAATGGAATATTTAGTATCGACTATAAAGAAGGTTTGCGCCGTTCTTATCATTCTAACTCAAATGGCTTTTTACGTATTACTTCCTTCGTTCTTTTTTACTTGCAATATTGTTGACTTCAACATTATTCATCAAGAAAATTGACTTTTATATTATCGGTAATTTATAAGTTAAAATATAGTTGTTTGAATCATCTTGATTCAACATTTATTAATTTCTAGTTTCCATAATTTTTTGATATACATAATTAGAGATATTAAAGATTAAATTCGTACATTGAAAAGTGTGAAAAAGCATATGTTGCAAGTAAAAAAGAAAGGAGGAATTAGAACACATAAGGACTAAGGTGTGTCTGGTAGTTGGCTTTTTGCTTGGTTTTTTTCTTTTGGCTTATTGATTGGTCAAACATTCAAAAAAGTGTTTGGTAAATAGCTTTAAAGCTAAATAGAAAAGCTACTCCAGTTAGCTTTTTTTTATTGGCTTTTTACTTGTTGACCCACTTTTCTCTAATAAACAGACAACAGTTAATACTTAAATTAATAAACATCTCCGCAAACAGCTCGCTTTTTCAGCTAACTTAAAAGCCAACAAAAACAGTCAATTATCAAACAATCCCATAATAATAACATACTCTAATACTCCAATTAACAGCTTAAATTGTAATTAGATTGGTTATATAAGATTTCAGAATAAACTTCCATTTGCATAAACAAAATAAAACTATTTCACGGCCAATACATAACATTAATATTGGATGAATTGAACAATGCAGGTGTAATAGTCCAAATGTACAACCTTTTTTGTTAATTCTTTGCATCACACCAAATTTGCTTCACATCCTATTTTAATTCCTCCTATTAAATTTTTCTTATTCACACTTTTTATTTCCATCCACACATTCGGTCTCTTCATCTTTCTTATTCAGCATTATTTTCTATTTTTAGTTTGTCTTTTTTATTTTGCATTATTTTTATTTTTAAAAATAAATCTACCCTTTTTTATCTCATTCATCCATTCTAAGTCTCCTTTAATTTCATTATCCACATTTTTAAAAAAAACATCACACTTCTCTTTGATGCTAAATCAAAGAAACCTCAACTTTGAGTTTTATTTCATCCACGTTTTTCTCTCCCTCTCCTAATAAATACTTCCTCCATTTCTCAATATTCAATATATTTCAATAGAAACACTATTCATTTTCAATTTTATTTCGATCATTTCTATTCCATAAGAAATAATTTAGAATTTTGTTTTATTTTTTCAAACCTAATTTTTTAATATTTATCATAATGGAAAAAAAAATGTTGTAAGTATTGGGAAGCAGTAAGTACCATTTTCACCCTATTTTTTTCATTTCCTAAACAAATGCCTTTGGAGAAGAATTGATAACACACAGGGAATAAATGATCAAGTTCTTAATTTGGCAAGATAAAATTTCTTAAAATGCAGCCCAATCAATAAAATAAACAAAATCAATATAAGAAAATTAGAAGCAATTTCAAACCTGAGAAGCAAGAAGAACAGCATCTTTCTGAAGAAAAAGAGTGAAGTGACTAATGAGCGAAAAACTACCAGTTAACCATTTTCCAGGAGGAATTATAAGTTGGGCCCCACCATCAGAGGCAACTTTTGACAGGTGTTTAATGGCGGACTTAAATGCCTTTGTATTCAATGTGTTTCCATCTCCTTTGGCCCCAAATTCAGTCAAAATTGCACTGTGTTTTCTGCAGTTTACTGCTCTGTATGAAATTGTTGCCATTTTTGTATCATCTTCTCTTCTTCCTTGTGTTGTGTTCATTAGAAAAACCAAAATTGCTGCACTGTATAAAACTGCTGTTTTTACCTGAAAAATCAGAGAAAATGTTGATTCAGGGTGAAATATGACAATTTTTGATCGTTTTAAAACCTAAAATTTGAAAATTTTATTTGAGAAAAAAAAAATTTGTTTGAATTTTGAGAAGGGAAAAGGAATTTACAATAGAGGATCTGGGTATACTTCGACATTTGGAATTGGGCATTGTTTTCTTCAAGAGGAGAAATTTTCTTAGCTTTTTTTTAGAAAGAATCACTCGGTACTCAGTAACTCACTAAAGGAGTAGGAAACTAAAACTGTAAAGGAAACTTATAATGGGAATTGGGATCATTACGAGTCTCAAACAGATCGGGCCAGGTTTGGGTTTGGGTTTGGGTTTGGTTTTGGGTTATAAATGGTCAAATAAATCAGAAATTTCTATTGGAAAGCAGTTAGCAGTTGCAGTTTATTATGCAGTTACCATTGAGCAGTTATCATTGAGCAGTTATCATTTGTCAGTTATTCTCATGTATATATATTAAACATACACTCCCTGTAATTAGAACAAGATATAGAACTGAAATTTTCAAAAATAAAAACTCTATTATCATCAAATCTTCATGGTATCAGAGCCATAGGGTTTAGATTCGGGAAGGCCTCATCATCTACCGTTTCTTACCTGCAAATGGCTGATTTTCCAGAAGAACAAACACACAATAACCCAATGTCCTTGGAACAGTTGGAATAGATGTTCCAGATATTTCATAAACTTAACAAAACACATAACCAAACAGAAAATTCAACCTCTGTCAAAATTTCAGAAAAACTCATGTATCACAATTACACTAAATGGTGCAAATTGATGCACGTAGCCATTGGAGGTCGAGGGCGGCTCAGCCACATCACTGCCGCTCCTCCAACCTCATCAGATCCCAATTACGCTCAATGGGAACAAAGAGACGCCATGGTCATATCATGGATAATTGAGAATATAGATGGAGAGATTGTCAATCAGTTCCTAGACTATACGACAGCACAAAGTCTATGGCTAGGAATCGAAAGCCTCTTGGGATATGGAAGGGATGAACTTCAAATTTTTGATCTCAGTTCCAAGGCAGCGACAATGAAACAAGGCAATGACGCTATTGAAACTTACTATGGTAAACTAAACATGTTGTGGAAAGAGATTCACCAGAGAATGCCAAACCCGATGAAATGCTCACAAGACATAACCGAGTTTAATAGATACATACAGAGACAACGGCTTTACCAATTCCTCACTGGAATTCATGATAACCTTGACAAAGAAAGAAGAGAAATTTTCAACAGTGAACCCTTACCGACAGTGGAGATAGCTTACGCTACAATCAGACGAGAAATAGCACGCTGGCGGATTATGAATGGCGTCTCATCACTGGGAACAAATCCCTCAGAGATTGGATCGGGCTTGGCCACAAGAAACAAACCCTTCCAGAAAGGCCGAGAAGAAGATGACCGGAGTAAACTCCGATTTACTCATTGTTGTGGTTCACGGCATACTAGGGAAGGATGCTTCAAGATTGTGGGATACCCTGAGTGGTGGGATGATCTACAGAAACGGCGAGCCGCCACCAAGGCACCGGCAAGCCGGACCGGCAGCAAGGCCCACCTAATTATTGCTGATCAACCCAACTCATCATGCAGCAAATCAGGTAAAGGGGAAGGAGAAACAGTAACCACAAGAAAGGTGGGCTATAATGGCGAAAATCAGAAAGATGAAGAGAGAGAAAGTCCAGCTGTCAAGGAGGAAGAGAGAAAGGGGGACACCAAAACCCTTAACCTCAAGCCTATTTATAACCCAGCAAACCCTTCTCCCCTTACAAACCCGTTCAGCCCAACTAAGCAGCCCAATACCAATTCTAGCCCACATCACCAATCTCCACAAGTCTCCTTAGCCATAAACGTCGATCTAAATGGATATTTGACTGTGGGGCGACCGATACGATGACCTTCGATCCTAGTGATTTTCTATCTACCCATCCTACTACCCGAACACATATCCAAACGGCCAATGGGGAGTGTGTACCTGTTGCCCAAGCTGAAGTAGTCAATATTTCTCCCTCTCTTCATCTTAAAAATTGCTTGTTAATTCCCAGCCTGTCTCATAAATTATTATCCGTTAGTCAGCTAACCAAGGACTTAAATTGTACTGTGCTTTTAACCTCTGAAAATTGTATTGTACAGGATGCTCAGACGGAGACGATCATTGGGTGTGGTACTGAACGAGGTGGACTATACTACGTCGATGAGGTGATTCAAAAGAGTGGTGCAATGCTTGCTCATGGATCTTCTGCTCACCAATTGCGGACTTGGCATCGTCGTTTAGGTCATCTATCCTTAGGTCATCTAAAACATCTTTTTCCTTCGCTTCATAGTTGTTCTGAATCTCTAGATTGTGAAACTTGTGTATTGGCTAAGAGTCATAAACGTTCTTATTTTCCTAGTAATACTCGTGCCCCTAACCCATTTGATCTAGTGCATTCTGATGTATGGGGCCCAGCCCCACATACTGACTCTCATGGTTTTTCATACTTTGTGTTATTTATTGATGATTATTCTCGCATGTGCTGGGTGTATTTTTTGAAGCACAAATCTGAGGTTTTTGATGTCTTTGTAAAATTCTATAACATGATTTTCTCTCAGTTCCATGCAAAACCTAAAATCCTTCGCTCAGATAATGGTGGTGAATATACCTCTCTTGCAATGAAACAGTTTTTTCTTGAACATGGTCTTATTCATCAAACATCCTGCCCCGACACTCCTCAACAAAATGGGGTTGCTGAACGCAAAAACCGTACCCTTCTTGACATGGCACGGGCTCTCATGTTTGACACTCATGTACCTGTCCATGTTTGGCCTGAGGCTATTGCTACTGCTAACTATCTCACAAACCGACTTCCCACAAAAATCCTCAAACTCCAGACCCCTCTTGCAACACTCAATACCTTTACTCCTGTTCCCTCCTCTCACTCTCTTCCTCCTCGAATATTTGGGTGTGTTGTGTATGTTCATCTTCCATCTAGAGTCCGAACAAAGTTTGAACCTCGGGCAGTGAGATGTGTGTTTCTTGGGTATGGCACTACTCAAAAGGGTTATCGATGTTATGACCCTGTCCATCACAGACTTTATACCACCATGGACTGGGACTTTTTTGAACACTCTCCCTACTACACCCAACCTCGATCTCAGGGGGAGATTATGAGTGAGGATCTCAGTTGGTTGACTCATCCCTTGGCTGACAGTCGAGCTCCCAAAGAGCAAGTAGGCACTACAACCGATATTGCCACTAACATTGTTCCTGAATCACCTCCTCAGACTACCGCTCCAGTCCCTGAGCATGAGCATCCGGCCGAACAAGAGGTAACACCGAGTCCTACTGCTCCTTTCATTAATGACTATAGTGTGCCAAGTAGTGTTGTTGTGCCCAGGAAATATAATTTGCCCCCTCGAAGTACAAGAGGAATGCCCCCTAAGCGGTATGATCCTGAGTATGAATCCCAGAGATCCCAATATCCTATTGATAGACCAGATGATGAACAACTATCACAAATCGCTGTTGCCTTCAACGCATCCCTTTATTCCAGTACCATTCCGAAAACCACTAAAGAAGCCCTTCAAGAACCAAAGTGGAAACAAGCTATGGACGAAGAGATCATGGCTCTCTAGAAAAACAGAACGTGGGAGAAATGCAGATTACCCAGTGATAAGAAGACGGTTGGCTGTAAATGGGCCTTTTCAGTCAAATATCATGCTGATGGAACCATTGAGCGGTATAAAGCAAGACTTGTTGCTAAAGGGTGCACACAAACTTACGGGGTAGACTACTCAGAAACATTCTCACCTATTGCTAAAATTGACACCATTCGAGTCCTCTTCTCAGTAGCAGCAAATAAAGAGTGGCCTCTGTTCCAATTTGATGTAAAAAACGCCTTCTTACATGGAGAGATTGAAGAAGAGGTATACATGAAGCCACCACCCGGGTATTCAGATAAGTTCAGTCAATGAGAGGGGTGTCGACTTAAAAGAGCACTATACGGCTTGAAACAATCCCCTAGAGCATGGTTTGGGAGATTCACTATAGCAATGAAGAGATTTGGCTACAAACAGAGCAACTCAGACCATAATCTATTCCTCAGGCGAAGTGGAAATCAAATTACATGCCTCGTGATCTATGTAGATGATATCGTGATTACTGGAAACGACTCCAAGGAAATTGATCGTCTCAGGAGCAAATTATTCTAAGAATTTGAGGCGAAATATTTGGGACAACTGAAATACTTCCTTGGAATAGAAGTTTTGAGATCAAAGAAGGAGATATTTATCAATCAGAGAAAGTACATCCTAGATCTCTTAGCAGAAACAGGCATGTTAGACTGCAAGCCAGCAGATACTCCTATGGTTGCTAATCATGGTCTACAAATCGTTGAAGGGGCAGAAGCGGCAGATCAAGATAGTTATAAACGGATGGTAGGAAAACTGATCTACTTATCCCACACGAGACCAGATATTGCTTATGCAGTAGGGATTGTAAGCAAGTTCATGCATCGACCTCAAGTGGAACACATGGCAGCGGTCTTTAGGATCCTGAGATACTTAAAGGGAACCAGTAATAAAAGAGTTTTCTACTCAAAGAATAATAATCTTGATCTCATTGGTTACACAGATGCTGATTGGGCTGGCGATAGGGACGACAGGAAGTCCACCTCAGGGTACTTCACTCTTGTAGGAGGTAATCTAGTCACTTGGAAGAGTAAGAAACAGAAGGTGGTCGCTTTGTCCAGTGCTGAAGCAGAATTCAGAGGGATAGAAAAAGGAGTTACAGAGATTTTATGGATCAGGAAACTTCTAGGAGAGCTGGGCTTTCACCAGGCACAGGCGAGTCTTCTATATTGTGACAACAAAGCTGCAATAAGCATCTCCGAGAACCCAGTCCAACATGATCGAACGAAACATGTAGAGATCGATCGACACTTTATCAAAGAGAAGCTAGAAAGCAAGGTCATCCGTATCCCTTTTATTAGATCTAAAGACCAACTAGCCGACATTCTCACAAAAGCAGTTTCATCACAGGTTTTCAATAGCACCTTATGCAAGTTAGGCATCGGTGATCCCACGACCTAACTTGAGGGGGAGTATTGGAAAGCAGTTATGCAGTTGCAGTTTATTAGGCAGTTATCATTGAGCAGTTATCATTTGTCAGTTATTCTCATGTATATATATTAAACATACACTCCCTGTAATTAGAACAAGATATAGAACTGAAATTTTCAGAAATACAAACTCCATTATCATCAAATCTTCATTTTCTTATTTGAATTTAATCTATTTAGTTTATTGGGTTAAAAATTACAATCATAACATGAATTGTAAATTTGTAATAGACCATATTAAATTGATTTCAGCTCATTTAACCGTTTATGTTTTCATTTCATGGTCTTTAACTTCGACTATATTTTATATTTTTTTAGGCCTCAATCTTAAATATTTAGTTCATAAATTTCTATTTTGCAATTTTATGAAAAATAGGATAATATTAAATGAATTAAGTCAAGTTATAGTGATTGATTTAATTTGAAAATAACTATAATATAATTAAATGGAATATAAATGTTTATTTTAGGTTTAAAATTTTGACCTTAATCTAACCTATTCAATAAACAGATCAAGTCAGATTCACATATTTAATTAATTGGGTCAAACATCTACCTAATGCACTTATTTCGAGTTAGTTCAAATTAGATCATCTTTTGACATGTGTAGAGATCATCCCTTAACTTATAAATTAAAGAAGGGGAAGGTGTAAGTAAGTGAGTGTGTTCCAAGGGATTTTAAATGTAGGAATGAGAATTTAAAAGGGTGATGTTATTTTTCGCCACCCCTTTTCATTTTATCGCTACCCCCCTGTAAAATTACATTTTTGCCCCTGTATTTAAAAAATTACAAAATTGCCACTATACTTAAAAATTAATTAATAAATGTAAATCACGCTTAATAACACTAATAAGAATTTAATGCGTAAGATTTGTCTATATATATGGAATTCTGAAATGCGTATGAAGTACGAATTCAAACACGGTACTATCTCTCTAAAAACTGGTATTATCTCTCTAAAAAGTGTTAAAGAAGTGGTAACACGTAATTGGTTAAATATGGCTAACGAAAGCGACTATGAGTCGGATGCGGTACGTAAAGTTGTCGTTGGAAAATTTAAAAAAAAAAAAAGGCGCACAAATCTGGGCGGCTGAACCATGGTTCAGGCGCACAGATATGGGCGGCTGAACCATGGTTCAGGCGCACAAATCTGGGCGCCTGAACCATGGTTCAGGCGCACAGATCTGTGCGCCTGTGAATTTTTTATTTTTTTTCGTATTAATTATTTTTAAATTATTATTATTATTATTGTTAGTACTATTTTTTATTTTCCGTATTAATTTTTTTTTTATTTTTCGTATTAATTTTTATTGTGGATAAATTTAAATTTTTAAGATTTTTTTATTTACGTAATGTTTTTAATTTGTTGTTGTTGTTGTCATTATTATTATTATTATTATTGTAGTCATTAATGTATTTAATTTATATTATTTATATTTCAAATTTGCAGGAGTTTGAAAACTTTGGAGACAACGTAGACTACTCCGGTAGCTTTGTTACGGATAGGGAATTTATCTCCTTAGATGAGTTACATAGTTGGGCCGATGCGATAGCAATAACTATCGGTTTTCAATTTACACGTGCTTCTTATAAAAAGAAAGAAGGACGTTCTAGAGTTAGTGTCTATTTAAGATGTCACCGCTATGGTAATATTAGGGGTGATGTACATAATCTAGATAATATTGCCCGACCTGGTTCTAAAAGTAGAAGTTGCGGGTGTAAATTTATGATTGTAGGAAGTAGTCGTAAACCACCAGAAAGACCTTGGACGGTAAGGGTGTGTCCTGGTGAAAAGGGAAAACATAACCACCCGTTCTTGGTGTACAGAGATGGTCATGTAAGGGCAAATAGGATTAATGTAGACATTCGGGAGCACATACGACAGCTTAGTGCAACCGGAATGCAACCGGCCTTTATTATGAATTCTATTAGAGATAATTTTCCTGGTTTTTATGCTAGTATGAATCAGATATATAATATTAGACAATCAATAAGGAGAGAAGAGATGGAGGGTAGGACTCCCCTTCAACACTGTCTTCATATGGCCACAGAACTTAATTATGTGGTCTGGACAGACTTGGATAACAAAGGGCAATTGAGCAGACTATTAATTGCAAATCCTACCTCTATCCAAATGATACGTACGTGGCCGTATGTTGTGCTGATAGATACAACGTACAAAACGAACAAACAAAAGTGGCCACTATGTGAAGTGATCGGAATGACGCCAACCAATCACAATTTCTTGGTTGCGTTTTGTTTGATGCGAGATGAGGCGGCTGTGTCGTATTCGTGGGTGCTGCAGGGATTGAGAGATATTTTCGGCACTGCTCAGACTCCTAGCGTCATTGTAACCGATTGAGACGAAGGTTTATCTGCAGCTATTCGTGACGTCTTCCCAAGTAAAAAGGCTTTGCTGATTCATTATTGTGGTTATATCTAATGATAATGTCTTAATTACGTTCAATGTTTTGTTTAATGTAGATGTGCGGCATTTGTTATGCATCTGGCATATTGGCAACGATGTTGAGAACATGGTGGACCAGTTGTGTGGTGGCAAGAAAAATCAACAAGGGCAGGTATTCAGGAAAAGTATATGGAACCCCTTGGTTGAAAGTTCTACGATCGAGGAATATGAACATAAATGGCAAGTGATCGTCAGTACGTGGTCGCTTAGGAACAAAAAGGTCGTTCGGTATTTGACTGGAACATGGATTCCACTGAGAGAGAAATTTGTCCGTGCGTGGACGAATGATTGTTTACACTTGGATAACCGGACTACCAGCAGAGTTGAAAGCCAACACTCGTCTTTTAAGTATTACCTTGGTAGCGGTAATAGCTCATTCGATACCCTTTTCAAAAGGGCGCACGCACAGATTACAATCAGCAAGCTACAATCCGACAAGCGCTACAGGATTCCATGTCTTCTGTACAAAGATCGATGCGACAGCATTACTTTAGACCTCTATATCGCCACGTATCTCTCTATGCCTTGGAGCAGCTCCAGCTTGAGTATAACCGCATGTTAGAACTCGGTGATTTTGTGTTTAACAAATGTTGTTGTGTACTTCAACAAACCCATGGATTGCCGTGTGCATGTTATTTACATATGTCCATCGGATCGGTGCTTTGTATTTGGATGACATTCATGAATTCTGGAGTACTTTGAGGTACACCGAGGTAGGAGACGAAACCGATGAAGGAGTACGATATCCGAACGCCAATGACAAAGAGTACTTTCAATCTCTGGTCGATGAAGTCCTCAAATCTGATCCCGCTGTTGTTCGCCGAATGTCTCAGTTACTTGAATATAAACTACACCCAGATGGCGCGGAAATACCTGAGCCTTAAGCTAGTCCACCGAGAAAGGGAAGACCAAGCACAAGTAAAAACATGAGAAGGAGAAAAAGTTCATTTGAATATAGCAGATCATCTTCTCGCGGTCGAGGGTCTACATCTTCTTCCCGCGGGAGATCTAGTGGCAGATCTAGTGGTCGAGAGACGCAATCCTCAGTAGGAATTAAGTTCAGTTTCAACTTATCCGGTACTTGACTATATTTTTTGTTTTTTGCATTAATTCGTCTCAGTTTACGCATATTAACTTTATTTACATTTATTGTAGATGATCCTGGAGGTCGAGATTTTTCACACTTTCCATGGCCTAATAACATCCCATTTATCCTTCCTCCTTACTTGTTCGACTGGATTGATGTGTTAGGTGATGGTAACTGTGGATTTAGAGCAATTGCCGTCACAGAGCTGGGAGGCGAGGAAGCATGGCCTCTTTTAAGGCGTGCTATGAGTATGGAAATGCAAATGAATAGAGCGCAATACCTTCAATAGTACTACTCAATATGCGTTGCACGTCGTGCAACATAATCGTCATCTCTCCCCAAGGCATGTGGAAGGTGTTCGTATCCGGCTGCCACCTCTCGACGAACGCAGATATCAAAGCACAATCGATGTGCTGGTGCATAATGACCGGTAGTCGGCCGAGGGAAGTGGCAAGTAGAACATCGTTTAGCGCATCGGACATATCCTTCAGTCCGATGATGGACTCCACCGGTCTCTTCCTAATACGGCATTCTAGAATCGGAGGCGTACGCTCGGAGCCGTCATAAATAAGTTTAGCTATGTGCCCGCCATAGCTAGGGATCAGTCGCGTATCTGTCGGCCCACCGGGCTGGGGTGATGTCACTAACCAGTCCGTGTTAGTGGACTGTGAGGGCTGATTATCGACAAAACTACGTCCTGCGCGCTCAGATGCGGCAGAAGAACTCGGGCCGCCCCGCGCAAATCTGCCGTCGGGGCTGCGAACAACAGCCCAGTCCACTTGGCGACACTCAGTACCTTGGAACTGAACATCATCAGCATCATTATCATCATCACTATAAACCCCCCAACTACTCTGGAGGCTGTCAGCCTGGTCATCAATAGGAGTACGCACTTGGTTCAGCGAACTCGACCTTTGGGCCTCACTGTGTCTGACAGCCTCTTCATGCCTAGCCCTCCTAGCAGAACCCGTCACCCCCCTCTCATGCGGGTCCCCTTTAAGTAAAGTAGTCCTTGAACTATTACCTCTCAACAATTGCCTAAAAAAACTTTTCCTTTTTCTTGATTACCAGCCATTTTCTACAATTTTTACAGTTTTATTCAAAGATAAATAATAATTTAACAACAAAAAAATTAACATACAAATTTACACTAATAATTTATAAAACAACACATGAACATATTTATAATAATAAAAAAAATAACAATCACATTAATAATAACATAATTAATTATAATAACATTAACATATATTTAATAAAAAATTAATACAATCACAATAATAATAATAACATTAACAACAATAATAACATACTTCAAAATTTAAATTAATTATTCCTAAATATAACGAAAAAAAAAAAAATTAAAAAGGGAGGCGCCCAGATCTGGGCGCCTCCCTTTCAATTTTTTTTTTCTTTTGCATTTAAAACAATATATAAAATTTACTAAAAAATATAAAAATTACACATTACAACATACAAATTTACAATAATAATTCAAAATTTATATTAATTAATCCTAAATACACGAAAAAAAAAAAAATTCAAAACGAGGCGCCCAGATCTGAGCGGCTGAACCCCGGTTCAGGCGCCTAATTTTGGGCGCCTGAACCGGGGTCCAGCCGCCCAGATCTGTGCGCCTCCTTTTCATTTTTTTTTCTTTTGCATTCAAAACAATATATAAAATTTACTAAAAAATATAAAAATTACACATTACAACATACAAATTTACAATAATAATTCAAAATTTATATTAATTAATCCTAAATACACGAAAAAAAAAAAATTCAAAACGAGGCACCCAGATCTGGGCGGCTCTACCCCGGTTCAGGCGCCTGATTTTGGGCGCCTAAACCGGGGTCCAGCCGCCCAGATCTGGGCGCCTCGTTTTGAAAATTTTTTTTTTTTCTTTTGCAACTAATTAAATTAAAAATAACTTACCTCAATTAATAATTTGGGGATTGTACTTAATTTTTGCTCCGAGATTTAGCTTTAGTGAGTTGTATTTAGTTGTAGTGAGAATAATTTTAGGTGGAGTGTGGTATATATAGGAATTTCACCCTTAATGGCAATGTTGTTAATTTTTTATAAAGTAAGGGTAAAATGGTAATTTATTCAGGGGGGTGGCGATAAAATGAAAAGAGTGGCGGAATATAAGGATTGGGATTTAAAATTGAAATTGAAAATTTCGTTGTTTTTCTTAGTGGGAACGAGATTTTAGGAAGATTAGGGAAAACGACTTTAGAAAGCTAAAGTCCCACTCCCACCCCCATATATATTTTTGGAGAGTAGTGGTATTTGAATTGAGACTTGAGGATTGTGTAAATTTACATATTTATCATTAATAAAAGTAAAGGAAAAAAATAAATAAGGTTGAATTTTGTAATTTGATACTCCTAGTTTTTAAAAGTTTATACATATTAACGGGCAATTTCAATTTGTTTGTTTATATTAGAATAAGTAAAAAAGTAATTTTACGTGAATATCCTTGTTAGTTTATAAAACTAAGAATTTGCCCTCGATTGATTTCTATAAAAATTAATAAAAGTCTTAAAAATTTTCTTTTCTCTCCATTCATGTTTAAATTTTCTATCACTATTATCATATTTCTATTTTTTTTCCATTACTATCATCAAATATTTATAATTATTTGATATTTAATTAACAATCCCACTTTTATGTCATTTTAAAACTCAATTTATGGCATAAAAAAATTCTTCTTGTTCAAAAATAACGAATGAAACAAATTAGAAATTCATCTTTAGTTACATTTACTTTCTATAACTATAAATATAAGATTTTCTCATTCAAATTTCGTCTCATTTTTACATGTGAAAAAACAATTAGAAAGGTAAAATATGGAAAATTTGAAATTTTTAAGTCAAAAAATCAAAAAAATGAACCAACTAATTCAACTTTAAAACTTATTCCAAAAGTAAATGTGAAATTTTCAAATCTGAGGTTTGGGACTGTTCGCAGTTACAAAAACAGGTTAAAATAACTGTTCGCAGTTACTAACTGCGAACAACTATTTTGTCTTTTTTGACCTGTTCGCAGTAACCCCAAACCTCAGATTTAAAAATTTCACGCTTACTTTTGAAATAAATTTAAAAGTTAGATTATTTGGTTCAATTTTTTAATTCTTTTGACATAAAGATTTCAAATTTCTAAAACATGCTCCCTAGAGGCTGGAAGTTCCTCCTTCGATATAATGCCTCGGGCCGTAACATTTTTGAGAACTCTTGAGCCTGAAAAAAGCCGCGGGCTATTTTAATTGGACTACACATTGAATTATATGGGGCTGAATTTTGAATATAATTTGGACATAAATATCAGGTCGTAATCAAATAAACCTCCTGATTTTAGAGAAAATTTTGTATGAACTTAATTAAGACTATTTATAGTAAATTTTGTATGAGACCGACTCACTATAAGACAAGTTCAATAAAAATAATCTCACTGTGATGAGACCATCTCATTTGAGAATTTTTGCATTATTTTAATGTATACCAATCTTAAAAGATAGTAAAATATTAAATATTTTTACTTAAGAAATATAATTAAGCACAATTATCAAAAAACTTGTTATTATTAGATTGGTGCATACTAAAATAGTATAGACCAAGTCTATGTTGTCATTTAGAGTACATAATGGTCATCGAAAATTATAATTAATTAAATTAAATAATTAATTTAAATAAATTAATTTGAGAATATCCCAAGGTTGCAAAGTTTCTGTTTTGAGCAAAAAGTAGTAATCACGGATTGTGAAACAACTCGCGGATAGCGAGAAAGAAAGGAAAAACTAATGTTTTGTGGGAGTAGCAGGTCGCCCGCGAGTTTCACTCTGTGTTGCGGGTTTTTCTTTG
Source organism: Amaranthus tricolor (assembly GCF_026212465.1). Classification (NCBI taxonomy): domain Eukaryota; kingdom Viridiplantae; phylum Streptophyta; class Magnoliopsida; order Caryophyllales; family Amaranthaceae; genus Amaranthus; species Amaranthus tricolor. Next base: position 3,449,430 of record NC_080048.1, on the reverse strand, counting down.
TAAATTTAGTTTATCTGTTTTGTTAGTTATAATGTAACTACCAACGTTAAACATGGTTAATTTTAACCAGATATATTGGGATGGATTGATTGAAGCTAAGGACGACATTAGTTCGTGAATCGATTTTGTGTTTTATAGAGTAACATGTTTCTTCGTGAAATGATGTAAACTATTCTATAAATATGGAAGGCTTGTGTGGTTATTTTCTACATGCAATTTCTGATTTCTTTTCTTCTCTAGCACTTTACATCGAGAACTTGCAATCCTCAATTGTAATTTTCCGTATCTTCTTCCATTTAAGTTTCTCTTACATCATTCTAAATTTTGTGTGCTAGGAATTTAGTGTAATTCTTTGTATCTTAGAACATATTTCCGGTTTATTACCAAGCATCGTAGTAGGGAGGAAATGATGTTTTAGAAAACAACATCTCGCCTAGAATTAATATCAAGTTCAAACAAAATCTTCTTGTTACTTTGTTCAAATTGAAGATCATTTTCTCGGAGTTCTCGGTGGTGTACGTAAGTATAGTTCTTGATTGTCATATGTATTTTGTTTTCTACTATAAATTTATAACTTTATTTTATTGTTTATTTAATAAATTAAAGTAACATTTTACAACAGTCTATATAAGACTTTTACCATATTTTATTAGTTTTTAAAAATATAAGCAAGATAGAAAAAATCATGTATTAGTCTAAAGTCTAAGAACTTTCATTTCCAACGTTGTGATAAAGACTTGATTCTCACTAACTGAAAATAAAAAATCTATGATATACACTTTTATCCTTGCAAATATTTTTTAAATTTCAACATACATCAAAATTATCAAATACTTCTAATTTAAAGAAACGATGAAATATAAAAAAGGACTAACATAAAGCAATAAATAAAAAGGGATTTTTCAGTCTTGCAAAATTGCTAAAATAACTTTATTTATGTTGTCATTTAGAGCGTATAATGATTATCGGAAATAATAAATTATTAAATCAAATAAATTAATTAAATAATTAATTAATTGGAAATATCCCAAAATTGCAAAGTTACTAATTTTGTGGAAATTTTTTTTCACGGATCGCAAAAAGGCTCGTGGGTCTCGAGTTTTCAAAGCAAATTTTCTGTTTTGGAAAAAACACATTTCACGGGTCGCGACTTTTTTCACTGGTAGCGAGTTCGCGGGACGCGAAGTTTTTCACTGGTCGCGAGTTTCGTGCTGATTTTTTTCAATGTTTGTTTTTTTCGCTTTTGTTAGTTATACTATAACTACCTGCGGTTAATATGGTTATATTAACTGAAAAATTGGGATGGATTCATTTAATATTGACATTGGTTCGTGAATCGATGTTGCGTTTCATAGAGTGACATGTAACTTCGTGAAATGGTGTAAGCTCATCTATAAATATAGAAGGCTTGCGTGGTCATTTACTACATGTTATTTCTGAATTTCTTATCCTCTCTAACACTTTACATAGAGAACTTGCAATCTTCGATTGTAAATTTTTCCGTTACTTCTTTCATATAAGTTTTCTCATGTCGTTCTAATTTCCTTGTGCTAGGAATTTACTAATTTAGTGAAATTTTTTGTATCTCAGAACATATTTGCGGTTTATATTCCCAAGTACCGTAATAGGGAAGAATAATGTTTTAGGATAGAGCATCTCGCCTAGAATTTATATCAAGTCACATACAAATTCTTCTTGTTACTATGTTCGATATATGGTAATTAACGATGTTGAAGTTCACATTCAGTGTATATTAAGCAAAGGTTTGAATTTATCATATGTTTTGTAACCTACTAAGTTTATATAATTTTATTTTATATGTTTAATTAATAAAATTAAAATCACAAATTACAATAATTTATTTAATGACATTCAAAAGACAAGGTATGGCAAGGCAAAAAATAATGATCAATACTACTATTGTTTACCAACAAAGAAAAAATGCTAACTCCACTCTCAAAAGCATAGGAGGTAATGAAAATACGTCATACAAGTAAATTAAGTAATTTTTGTGTTCTAAATTACTTCTTAACATTAGAAATATTATACTATTCATTCATTACTCTTAATTTGTAATTAATTTTTATTAATCAATAAGTTAAAACATAGATCAAGTGAAATATTATTTGATCTATCTCAATGCAAAGTTTATTTATTTTTATTTTTTTTGAAAGTACCCACGATACAGTTAATCTCGGCCATAGGGTTAGGGGAAGGGAAAAGAAAGGGAGAAAGAGTGTGAGATGCACGTAGTAAGAATCGAAAAAAAAATTCTCCTAACCAAGATGGAGAAGTATACCAACTTATCCAACACATAATCCTTAATGTAAAGATTATTAATATTAAATTTTTATAATTTTTATCATATATAATTAGAAATATTAATAATTAAATTAATATATTTGAACTACGTGAAAAAAATAAATGCTCCACCTATTTGGAAACTGAGGAAATATATTTATTGGTTTATTTAGTGATATCACTTGCGCCTTTTAACCTAAAATGTGGGAGTTCAAGTCCCATAGATTGTCAAAGAGTTGACCTGTTTAATTTGATTTAGATTACCTAATCCACTTAAAAATTTTTATGCGCGGATAAATTATTCATCTTATTTGAAGAAAATTATTTTTCAAAATGACAAATGACAAATGTCATTTTTAAAAAGCCTTTAACTAATGAAATTATTTTAGTGGATAATAATTGATATGATAAAAATATATCCCTAATTTAGAATTGGGTTTTTTTAAATTGGAGTTAAATCATTAATATTAGTAATCATACCATATTATACATACTAATAAAAATATTGAAAAATAACAAATGTCATCTTTTAAGGAGCCTTGACAAATAGAATTATTTTAGTGGATATTGGATAATAGCTAATTGCATGAAAATATTTACCTAATTTTTTATTTGATTTTTTTAAATTAGCAATAAATTATGTAAAATATTTATATAATTTATTATAGCAATTCTATTTGCATAACCTAGAATTCGATATGTTTGATTGAATGAAAAAGTGACGTATTCCATAAATAATTTTAAACAAAATCAATATTTAATTTTTTTTCCAAAAATTATTTATTTAATAAATATAATAACGATAATATATACTTGTATTATTCACCAAATTTATATTTTTATATATTTTATACTAATAAATTCATATCATAAACAAACAAAGCACAAATTACATTTATGAAGATTTAGAGAATGCGGTGGATGTGATCACGTGGACATATTAATACAATGCATTGAGCCACAATTCTACATGCGAAAAGCTAATAAGAAGCACGCTCCAACACAAACACTTAAAAGTTACAACTTACAAGTTACAACTTAGTCTCTGGTCTCACAAAATTGAATCAAACGGAAAGATAATAACTTATTAAAACAATGGTAGTCCACATGAATTTTTTTTCTCTATTTATTATGATTTTCTACCATCTCAATTTGCATGTCTAAATCATTTGTATCATTTTTTACTCGTGTCTTCTAAATCATCTTAGGTCTTCCTTACTCTCTTTTCAAGTCTTTAGCAATATATTTTCTATCTCCCTTTCTAGCTGGCTGAAACCTTTTCTCTCTACATACTTAAACCATTTTAAAATAATTCTTTTTCATCATTTTCTCAATATTTATAACTCTTAATCTTTTCAAATATCATTCAATCTTTTTCAATCCACACGGATATTCGGACTCATTGTCAAAAGCTATGAGCATGTGTAGCATAAAACCACTTGACATTATTTCCAATTCTATTTTCAAAAACCTTTTACACTATCCGCCACTCTAAACTACTAAAGAATCTCTGCCAATTTATTATTGGTGATAAACGATAATAATACGAATGATTTGTATTGTGAATTATAATATGAAATGTTATCTACCAAGCCATTCTATTGTTAAAAAAACTTTGTATTAGAGTATATAATATATTCTAACATTTGGTTGAGTTGGTTCCTTAGTATGGTATCAGAAGCTAACGTGACAAGAGGTCATGGATTCGAATCTTAACCACCCCTCATTTAAAGTGGAATATTCATCACCTATGCGCATCTACATTTCTAGCCCAATGGGTTCTCGTGTGAGGGAACGTGTTAAAGTATTTAACATATTCTAGGGCCTCAACCATCAGTTTAAGTTTTTAATTGAATTGAAAAGTATTTTTGGTCAATCACCACCTACAGTCAGTCTTCTGAGAGATGTTTATAAGGCACAGCCTATTAAAGCTTAATGCCAACTCTTACTATACATTTTTCTTTATAGGTTAGTCCAATTGGAAATTGTCTCTATAAGAGACCATCTCTCACAAGAATTTGTGCGCCATATAATATTATACTTAGAGTTCCAACTTCAATTAGAATTGCAAATGGTACATGGGAAAGCACTTGGAAGTTGAGTGTAGATGAAATACGTGGAGGTTTATAGTTCGAAAGTTTAAGGTAAGCTAACGCGTGGATCAAAAGGTTTAAGTTGAATTTGGGAAACCTTTTTTTAGGGTGGTTATTGGTGGATGTTTTCCTCATTCACTTGTCATACTTCACTAAATTAAAAGTTTTAAATAATCATACCTTTTTTTGTTGTCCAATGTGGCATCTTCTTATACGTCCAAATTATTAACATACTACCTCCTATTCAGCTGAATTGTCCCATTTTTTTTTGGCACTATTCACTTATCACTCTTAATTTGTATTTTACTCTTAATCTATAAGTTAAAACATAGTCATATGGAATCTTGTTTGATTTGTCTCAATACAAGGATTATTAATATCAACTTTTTATAATTTTTAATTAAGCATAATTTGAGATATTAAGAGTTAAAATGTTGCCTCGGCAAGTGTGAAAAGTCAAATGGGACAGTTCAGCTGAATAGGAGGGAGTATTTATTTACACATAGCATTTACTTTTTTTAAAAAATTTTAATGTGACATCACCATCTTAGTATCAGAAAAGCAATTGCTTATAATGTGTCATCTTTAAAATAATTTGATTATGTGTAGTACTCTAATTATTTCAAACATATTTTTATTTTTCAAAGTTATATATATATATATATATATATATATATATATATATATATATATATATATATATATATATTGGATTTAAATTAATATTAAACAAAGTCAATTAAATTAAATTAAGTTTAAACTTCCATGTTAAAACAAAAAAACATATTATTAAAATATTGTGCGTTAACAAGGGTTTAACAGTAGTTAATTATTAATAGAGTTCCATAGAAGAAGATAAAATTAGTTTAATTAAGTTAGTGGCAATATTGAGAATAATAATTTATAATCAAGTTGTACTGAATAAAACTAAACTTTACTGATTGTAATTGATTTTTACAATTAAAAACAATTTTTACTCGTTAAATTTAATTTTTAGTAATTATTTATTTTTTTAGCTAAACTAAACATGCCCTAAACTTAACTAAATCAAGATGACGGGTAATACTCGGCTCTCTTTGTCTCCACTTGGACAACAAAAATTAAGTTCAAACTTGAGACATCTTACAAAACATTCGATGCAATAGCATATATATTACACTTGTTATTTAACTTAATTAAGTAGATTTGAAAACCAAGACCTCGCTCTTATAACAGATGTGGTACTCTAACGATTTGTTTTATACCTATATGATCAGAGTAGTTTTATTTTTTTTCCTTTATGTCACACTAAGCATAACCATTTATTAAACAGTTGATGCTTAAGTAAATCAAACTAATAAATGAGAATTATATCTGGTCTCAGTTAAAAGTCTTACTCTATTGTAACAACAAAGCTAAATATAATGTAACACAATAAGGAAACAAAATGGGAGATATCACTACCTTACAAATTTTGTAACTGTGTAATAGACTAGTTATTAATTATTATTACGCTTACCAACGGGAAACTCGTTGTGAAAGAACTCTTATAAAGTTAATTTGTGAGTAACTGATCACAATTCACAACATCATGAAATGCATTTTAAGTTTTTGACTAGGCGTTTTTTTAAAACAGTTTTTATTGGAATATAATTTTAAATTTTGAAATTATAAATAGGATTGAGTGTATTTGGTAAATAATTTTTATATTGATTTTTTGACTTTCGATTTTTTGATTATAAATGAAAGAGAAAAAAATTATTTGATAAACTAACTAGCTTTAAAAAAGTGATTTCAAAAATGAAACCAAAAAGCTATTAATATTAGCTTTTTATTGTGTTAGAATTTAGATAATGGGACTGCACAATTTAAACAAGGAGAAAAATAGGTAATTCACGTACAAATTTAAAGAAGATTCACTACTAAAATAAATTGGCATTAGTAGAAGTAGGGTTTATTGCCTTTTCTTCCTCCAATACGGGACAAGTCATATCTAGATAATAATAGGCACTTTAATACATCCCATTGAGAATGAACATTTAATTTAAAGCAACCTTATCGCACGTTTTGTGCAACTCTGCTGCGGTTCAGTCGCGTGTTTTGTGTGATTTTACCGCGGTCTGGTCGCGTGTTTTGTGCTACTAGGTCCATTTACGCGTGTGCTAAAAATCAAAGCAAACTTCAAACGATCGTCATTTTTTGCTTGATTGACTGAGCTGTGCATATAATATATTACTCTCTCCTATTCATCTTAAGTGTCCCATTTACTTTATGCACTCTATCCAATGCACTTATTCAATCCTTAATATATCGAGTTATGTATAATTAAAAATTATAAAAAGTTGATATTAATAATCTTTACATCAAAACGAATAAAATAAGATCCCACATGACTATGTTTTAACTTATAGATTAATAATAAAATGCAATTTAAGAGTGATAGATGAATAGTGTCTCAAAAGTAAATGGGACACCTAAGGTGAATAGGAGGGAGTACTATTTTATCCATTTTTCATCACTATTTAACCAATTGTTTCACCTCTATAACAATCAAATTGCTTTAATAAGCTATCAATGTTACTTAGTTTTCCTACTTCAACTTTTATTTATCCCCTTAAATATTTACATTCAATTCAAGCTAACTTAATTATAAAATACTCCCTTTACCCCTCTCAATTTGTACCTTTTTCTTTTTTTGTTTGTCCCACTCATTTTGGACTCTTTCTTTTAAATCTCACCCACAAACTTATTTTTTCTCTTCATTTTAACAATTTATTTATGTCATTCACTTGTTTTTGTCTTATTCTCCAATCAAATTTCACTTTTTACTAAATTTCATTCAATATAAATTAGGTGTAATCTCATAAGGACGGAGGAAGTATTTTCCAACTTACCCTACCATAAAGAACATGAAGAGATAAAGGCAAGCCACCTCAAGGGAAGATAATTTTAACTTTGATTATAAAAAGCAAGTGTTAACTAGAAGGTCCCCAAACACAAAAGACCTCCAAAGAAAAAAAAAAAAAAACTAGTGGTTTTCCTCCGCTTGACACTTCCTTACTTTCTCTCTCCCTCTGTTCATTTATACCCACAATTCATTACCTCCCTTGCCCCTCTCTTTCTTTCTCCTCCTTTTGGGCCCACACTACTTAAACCTTCTCTCTCTAAATGGCCTGTGGGCTCTCCGTCTCCGGCAGTTCCCAGGCCCAATTCCTCCCTCCTCTGCCCAATTCCTTAACCGGACCAATATCCGTTTACCTCCGTCCGACCCGCCGTCAATCATTGGGTTATACGGCGACGAGGAGAGAGAAACGACTCACAATTTGCTTCGTTCTTGAAGAACGTCAGTTAGCGAGCTTTGAAATTGAAACAGAGAGTAGAAGTACAAGTACTAGTGGTAAAGATGAGGGATATGTTAACATTACCACTATTGATACTGAAAACGGTGACAGACAAATTGCAGCCGCTCGATTATCAGAGAAATTAGCAAGGAAGAGATCTGAACGGTTCACTTATCTTGTTGCTGCTGTTATGTCTAGCTTTGGTGTTACTTCCTTGGCTATCATGGCGGTTTATTACCGGTTTTATTGGCAAATGGAGGTAAAATTATTTGAAATTTGAATTTTTTTTCTTAATTTCATAGAATTTTAATGTAAATTAAATTGAATTGATTAATTATTTTTTCTTTTTTTTTTGTTGTTGTGGTTTTGGGGTTTAGGGAGGAGAAGTGCCTGTAACTGAAATGTTGGGTACTTTTGCTCTTTCTGTTGGAGCTGCTGTAAGTTACTACTACTAATTTACTATTTTTCCTTTATCTTAATTAATATTTGTCTTTTTTAATTAATATTTAGTCATACGTTAATCAAGTGATCGAGTGTTCTTTAATCCTTATGATTCTTATAGTCCATTTAAATCTTTTGGAATCTTTGGTATTGAGGAGGTGAGATTATTGCATTCTTATCCGAATTAAAATAAATAAAATAATTGATTATCATTTAGTCGTAATTGGTCAATTTAAATTAACATTTAGTGATAATTAGTTGTATTCTAATGTTAATTAATTATAATCTTACTTTTGTTAAGTCTGCACGTAGCAATTTTTAATTTGCCACCGACCTATTTAAGAATTTTTAAATTGTTTTATTTATTTAAAATTAAAAAATGTATTGAATGTTTATTATGAGATGATTCTAACTTTATTTATTATATAAACTCATCAAAAGACTCTAATTAGTTCATTAAAAAATACCAAAAAAGTCAATTTTTGATCTAAAAAGAAAACATTCTTCCACATAATTGTAATTAGTAAAACATTAGCAATTACGTGGACGAAATGTTTTCTTTTTGGGAAGTAACTTTCCACAAGTTTTTTATAAAATCAATTGTTCCATTTAGCTAACTATTGTAGATTTCAATTATAAAATTTTAAATGAAGAATTTAAGAATGACAAAGTATGGAAAGTCATTCTCAAATTCTCAATTTTAACTAGCTTTAATACAATAGTAGAATTGATACAAATCTAAATTTGGTTTTTATTAATTTACCAAACACTAAATTTAAGTCAATTGTAAATTTCCAAATGAAATCCTTATTCCCAAACATAGCATAATAGAATTATCCTTCATTTTTTGGTAATTTAAATATTTCGACTAATACGTATGAAAAAAATAATCATATGAAATTTTATTTTATTTGCCTTATCACATATATTTATACTATCAATTTTCTATAGTTTTTTATTTAATTATGTACAATTTTAAATATAAATAATTAGATTAATGCATTAGATTGCATAAAAGATATTTAGACTTAATGGATGGGTGATTTGTGAAGGTTGACCGTTGAGTCATAGGGTACTAATTAATAACGGTTATTGTAAGTGTTCTTCCATTAAAAAGGGAGAACCCCACGCTAAAAACACTTCTATTTTTATTAGTACGGCTAGGATGACAAAATTAATTCTAATTATTGTACGTAACGATTTTACCGTGAGACATGACTCATATTTAGGTTAAATAATCCGGTAATATAAATTTTTAGTTTATGAGCTTCTTATTTTGAGGTTGTCTCACCGTGAGATGGTCTCATACAAAACAAGCTGTAAAATTAATTTCAGAGCTTATTCTTATTTAGAAAAAATGACACATGCTCCAACTATTATATGACTTGATTTTCTATTGATTATAGATTTGTTGAAATTGCGACTTAAATAACAATTTTGATTGAAATTTAAATGGTGGAATTTGAAGAGTGCTGTAGGTGGATGGAAAAAGGCGAAAATTATCTTATCATATAATACATTTATCTTTATTCTAAATAATTTTTATAAAATTGATACAACTTACGACTTAATAAGTGATTTTTATTAATATAGCATGCATATTTCATGTTTTATAATTTGCATATATAAAACCTTTTATATACAATTTTATTTAGGATTCCTAAAAGTCAAGAACTAAATGAAGTATAACTTTTTAATTTTCTTGCTTGGTTTCCTTTTTAGGTGGGAATGGAATTTTGGGCAAGATGGGCACATAAAGCTCTCTGGCATGCTTCTTTGTGGCACATGCATGAGGTTCATCTCTTCACTTTTTCTTGTTTACACCCCTTCACAATGTAGAGCATTAGCAAAACAAATAGTATCATGTAAAATTTAATTTTAAAAAATATAATTAATTGTTTTATCTCCATTATGATCTTTATTTTATACCCTTTTTCATTTTTTATTTTTCCGAGGATAGATTAGAGAATTTCTACCGGTAGGTAATGAGAATCGAATTATTGTCACAACTCACAAGGGTGAAAGTGAATACCCTTGACCACTAGGGTAACCCACGATATTCTTTAACAACCCATTTTTGATTATTAAACTAAATAGCACATTTAAGAAAATCCAATTGGTATATTTATTACGTGGGATATAGGATACAAAACTATTAGCTAAAAAAAGGCTGAACAACAAACCTTTTTTCATTTTTATTTTTTTGGAAATAGGATAGGGAATTCCTACATAAGTAGTGAGAATCGAACTCTTATCACAAATAAAGACTGTACTCTTATCACAAATAAAGACTGTCAAGAGGTGAAAGTGAATACGATCAAGGCTAACCCACGATTTTTTATAATAAACCATTATTGATTATTAAACTAAATGGCACATTTAAGAAAGTCTAATTGGTAAATCTATTTTGTGGTGTATAGGATACAAAACAATTTAAATGCAAGTATAAGGTATCATAAGTGCACTAGTTTGTACTTTGACCATATGGACCATGTGAACTTATGTCATGCATATTTAGACTTGTAGTGGTTTACAAGTTGCAGTTACATACAAATGAGCATATGTGTACCATATTAATTTGGAACTTTGTGGTTGTAGTCTCATCACAAACCAAGAGAAGGACCTTTTGAGCTGAATGATGTGTTTGCCATCATAAATGCATTTCCAGCTATTGGACTTTTGTCTTATGGATTCTTCCACAAAGGCCTTCTTCCTGGTCTCTGCTTTGGTGCTGTAAGTTTACTTCTCAACCCTCCTTGGAGTCAATTTACTTATTCATTACATTATTGTGTTGCTCCAACTCTTCATTTTACCTCAAATACCTTTGTGTCAGAACCTTGACACTCGTATATAGGTAAGACACTTGAAGAGCAGGGGTAGATCCAAAATAAAATTAAACAATGTTAATGTATTAAGTTTTCTTTTTAAAAAATGTTAATAGTAAGGCCTAAATGTGGGACAATGTTGTCATACACAAATACTTTAACCAACTTAAAATGTACACTTATTAGCATATTTAAAGATATAACTTTTTTAAATGTTATTAGTTGACAACATTAATAAAGACTACATCCACTCCAAAGAATTTTTCATAAAATAGACAAGTTGAACGTTGAAGATATATCTGCGCCCGATATGTATATACTAGTTTGGGTAACATGGTACGATTATACTAGTGCTCTCTCCCCTAGGACTCAAATTGTCTCTTAGAAATGTGATCCGAAGTTGACATAAGGACCATGTAATTCAGGGGGAAATGTAAGTCTGGCTAATCTGATTAAAAATCCTATTAATATTGAATTGTATAATATATAAAAATAGAAAAATTGTAGTTGAGTTATTCTATACATATGTAGCGATGAGCGTTCGGTCATCGTATACTGGTAGTTTTGTATTATATAATATTTTTGCACCTACATGTTCTCTCAATTGTATTCAAGGGCGGATTCTGACCCGTCAATGTTGTCAACTAACAACATTCAATTTATATAAAAAAACCATATACTTATAAATATTAATATATGTACTGGCTAAGTTGGTAAGAGTTTTGCTAAGTGACAGCACTGACCTAGATTCAAACCACATGTAGCACTTTTTTCTTTTATATCATCAACATCATTTGATTTTGTTCTATATGAGCCCCTGATTGTATTCAAATTGGATGAAGACCTTTATATGGATTATTCACACTGGAGTTGACATTTGAATTTATGCAGGGACTTGGAATAACAGTATTTGGGATGGCCTATATGTTTGTGCATGATGGTCTTGTTCACAAGAGATTCCCTGTTGGTCCCATTGCTAAGGTTCCTTATTTCAGAAGGGTAGCTGCTGCCCATCAGGTTTGCTCAATAACTTTACCTCTTTTTTTTTGATAAAAGAACAGAAAGGTTAGCAATTTGACCATTAACTATGCATAAAGTCGTATGTAGACCAGGTTAATAGGCAGGGCGGTTTGGAACAAGTGAGCTCTTAAATGGGCCAATCCGGATAACAATAATATCTCATTACGTCAATATCATTATGAACTTTTACCTAAACAAGGTTTAAGTGGTCTGATGTACGCAATTTTATCTTTTTCGTAACATTGAAAATGTTTCTTAATAATGATAATCATCATCAACCTAATATCCTGCTAAAAATAGGGTCTATATGAGGAAAGATGGCGGACAATTCATAACCGTACTTCCTTCAAAGAAAGAACATGTTTTTTTATTAATAACAAACTTTATTTGTAGTTTTACAATATTTTGATAAACATGATTTTTCTTCATTAAATTATTTTCAAAGTAAAAAGATGTACTTTACTCTTTAATAATCGTTTTTCATTGCTAATAATAAATCAATGAATAAACAATAAAGCAAAAAGATCTTAATTTAATTTTTTAATTCCACCCTTTTTATCATAATCTTGAGGGAGATTTGATTCTCATTAGCCTTTCTATATTTTTAAGGGTTCAATGCATCTCAAAGATGTCCTTACTAAATTTAGAAACTCTTTTACCTAAACTTACTAATAGTAGAACTTCAAACATGTGTTAAACTGTGTTATGTTGCTTAAGTCTCAACTGCTACATATATTTAATGATTAATTTTTATAACTGAATCTAACGGTCAGTGTCTTCTTTGATTTTGATGTCTGGAATGTCAGCTACACCACACAGATAAATTTAATGGAGTACCATACGGCTTGTTCTTGGGACCAAAGGTGGGCCTAACCTTTCTTTTTTTTAGTTTGCTTGATTAAATATAGTTGAGTCATGATTCTTTTTACCAATATTATTATATTTATGTCCAAAAAAAAATAATTAATATCAGATAATTTTTATCTTATAATACACATATTTATAATATATATTAATGTCTCAATCCACAGTTAAGAATAAGATAAAATAAAAGGATAATAATACTACATTTGTAAGAGGAAATAAGAAAACAAAATAAAAGGATATAGATAACATGAAATAGTATATTTTGATGCATGATTTGATGATAAATTCTAAAATTTATATGTACTAGGTAATATAATTCTAAATGATTCATAGTTTATTATTTAAATATGTCATTATTAACAAACGCCCAAGATTTTTGATATAATTATATAATTGTATAATTGTTTTTCTATTGTCCAATTAGTAATTACTTTTTAATTATGTTTTATGTGGTGTAGGAGCTAGAAGAAGTGGGAGGGCTTGAGGAGTTAGAGAAAGAAATTAGCCGTAGGATCAAGCTATCCAAGGGCTCATCAAGATGATGTATGCTAGATTTGCTCCATTTTCCAAAAACTAGAGCTTTAGTCAAAAAGTTTTCTAAAATCTAGATTTCCTTTGAAGGAAGGAAAATAGGAGTATAAATTAGGATGACTTACATGTGCATTATTTTACATGTATAGCTGCAGATTTTGAGCCCTAATATATCATGCCCAAGTAAATTTTGGGTATGAACAATGATCATTGATCATTGAGTTGTATAGATTTCAAAGGGCAGAGGATTGTATTCATAGCTGAATTATGTGTCCCTTTTTGTGGCTTTTTGAGGAAAAAAAGTTATCAAACAAGTTTTGTGGTAATATTATCATATATGTGCATGATTGATGTGTTAATGGGCTAAAGATTAACTTTTAATGGGTTTGGATTTGCGTTTGAGAGACGTCTCTCGAAAATACAGTCTCTCAGGAGATCCGCTGTAAAGTAAAATGACTATAATCATATACACATCTTATTTATGTGAAGTTGACAAGTTGTACGTGATGTTTGCTATTAAGAATCAATCAAAAATAATTTTTTTTTAAGTTTTCTCATTAACGAGGATAAGTTTGCATAGGTCTTACTCTTACATAGTCTTGGGTAATGGAATGGAATTGATGTGTTACATTAGGAACATAATAACGGTCCAAGTTAGCAAACGGAATCTAAGAATTTTCTAGTTTTAGCTCATTTATGTGCTGAATTTTCTAGTTTTGGTCCAAATGTATACCTTATATCTTCAAGCGTTAAAAACATGTCCAAATTCATAGATTTTCTTGTGTGAAGACAAACAAAACTTTAAACAAGTGTAAAATACAATGAATAGACAATAAAATAGTATGAGAATGGACAATATAAATACTAGAAGGGAGCAAATAAAGTGTAATAATTATTGTTATTATTTGTAGTCTTACTGATTTTTCTAAAGCATATTGAGCTATCCTAAATAAAGATATAAATCTGATAGTTACTAAAATTGTAAGTTGATAATAATTATAGATTATGTTGAAATTCAACAATATCACCACAAATTAAAGGTAAAGGACGAAATTTTGGTTAGGTGTTCTTATCCCACATATTCTTTTCATTTGTCTTATTTATCATTGCACACTTGTCGATAAACTAATTCAATTCTTAATATTTTTAACTGCGTGTAAATCAAAATTATAATTTTGAAACTAATAAACTTTACAATGAGTTGAACTAAACAAAATTTCACTTGACTGTATTTAATTTAACTTATACTCCCTCCAATTTTACTATCATCTTTCCATTTGTTTTTGCGCATATGTCAATATTCAATGTAGTATTTTAGTTGTAAATATCTATAATCGTACGTAATTAAAAATAATAAAAAATTAATTTTCATAAAATTTATATTAAAACGAACAAAATAAAATTTCACAGGTCTACATTTGACTCCATAGATAAAAATAAATTACAAACTATAATCAATAGGTAAATTATGTCAAAAACAAATGAAAAGATAACTATGAGAAGGAGTATTTAAGAAAGGTATGAGAACGATCAAGACAATTTCCCAAACACAGATATATTATACCTTTGATGTTACAATCCACTATAATTAATTTGTATTTACATTGATGATTGAAATCTAGTAATAGTATAATGGAAGTGTACGTTTCAATATGTGGTAGAATTAAAATAAAAATAGAAGGAAAAAAAATAAGTTTTTTAAAAAATGATTAAAATATATTTAAAATAAAAATATTGTAAAGCTATAAAAAGAACTAAAAAAAATCCTAACAATTATTTAGGATTGGTAATTAAATTAATAAACTTTTTGACAAGATAATAAAGGCTTTTGACAAGATAAGGTAATTGAGTTCTACTTTTTGACAAGAACTAAAAAAAATTGATTGAAGAAGTGCTGCCGTCTCATTTACAGCTAATGAATAAGAATTGACTCCAGCTTCATTTCCAATCATTTAATCATTTGTGTATTTATTGAATTATTTAATTTATATTATTAAACGTATGATGTTAAGTTGTGATAATTTATCACATAATTATTTTGTGGGTATATTTTTGTGGACATACTTATGGGGCACATATGGGCTCGGGCTTGCAAACTCTCGGTAATAAGCATGGAGTTGCATACACACTTATACAATATTCATCCTTTTCAAAATTCATATGATATTAGGAAAACTATCCATCAAAAATTATACACAAATCTATTTACCAAAAAATTACCTTTGAATGAAAATGCATCGGAGTGTTCGGTACTTTTTTATGTATAAGAGTCACAAAATATATTAAATATAATCAAATTATAACAGTGTAAAAATTGATTATAGTGCTAGTAAAAAACAAAAAAAATTATTGTAACTTAAGGGGGTGTTTGACATATGAAAATGGAAATTATGAGACTATAATTGAGACTTAGAATGAGACTTTAAGATAAGATTTGAGTTGAAACTTTGAAAATAAATATCTCATGTCCTTATTTGACAAATGATAAAAATAAATAAAAAATTAGATAAAAATTGATTATATTTGCAAAATTATCCTTATAACTTTTACATTTCTTTACTTTCATTAATAGCAAAATTATTATTTTATAAATTCTCTAAGTCTCATCCCTAAATATCACCCTTCTTTAAGACTTTTTTTGTGAGACTTTTTCTTTTTACGTCTCAATTCATCTCCAAGTCTCATCCTTTGCAATTTTCCAATTCTCTTAAATAAATAAGAAACTTTTTATAATTTTACCTTAAAATTTCAATCCCTAACCTTAATTTCTTTTGCAAAACGCAACCTTAAAATGATTTAAAATAAAAGACATTGTTATTTCTCATTATGACTAATGGGAAAACATGAAGTGGTCAACGCATTTTCTGGCTTTCTGCCTGTAGTGATGTCTTCTCCACTTACATATAATTGCATGTTTTTAGTGTACGTGTAAGGAGATTAACTATTTTCCTTGCACAAATTATGAATTGTATACCCACTTTAATTTTTTAACAAAAATATCTCTAAAAAGTCAATATGGACCATCTTAGCCAGGGGCGGACCCAGCTAGGGGCAAAGGGGGCGGTGGACCCCCCAATCTGAAAAAAATAAATGAGCTTTAAAAAAAATTTTCCGTCGCTAATTCGTCGCTAATTTACTTTTCCATTTGGCGACGATTTTTTGCCCTCGCCTTTCCGTCGCCACAACCGATATCCGAAATTTTGACCCCCCAATTTGAAATTCCTGGGTCCGCCACTGATCTTAGCAAAGGGATCATGCATTATCAAGTATTATTATTGTTCCTCTAAAAAAATATATAGTTGAAGCGGAAATAGTGATAGTATGGTGGTTGGTCGGAAATTCTTAAATTTCCTACAAAATAATATCAAGAATTACTATTATTATTATTATTATTATTATTATTATTATTATTATTATTATTATTATTAAATTCTTAAGTATTATTATTCTTATATTGTTTCTACTGGAGCAGTTCTTTTAACGTTAAAATTAGTACTCACATATTAACTCACATATTACCAGTGGCGAATTCAGAGTTGAAACTTATTAGGAGCACAATTGATAAAAAAAATTCAAAACATCATAATATATATAGTTAAACCTAAAAAAAAAGATATTTAAGAAAAATTAATTATGTTTTAAATAGGTATTGAAAAATGTAACTGCATTTAATTGACCTTTATTATATATCTCTGAATACATATTAAGTGCAATTAAAACTACTTATTAGAAAAATGAATAGCACAGCTGGTATGGGTCTTGCCTCACAACCCATAGGCTAAATTAATGACAAACTTAAATTAATGACAAATTTAAATAAAAATATATTAAATAATTAAAATCTTAAAGAAATTCAAAATTTTAATTATGGGCTTTTAGATGGATTAAATTCCATTGATTGGTATTACAAATTTAATTAAATTTCTTAATATTCATGCAAAATAATCTTTATTGGCATTTCTAAATTTCTTAATTTATATTTAAAATGGAATTCATAATTTTACTTTTAGGGTACAGAGCAAACAAACATTTCTTCTGCCCTACCCTAAATACGACCCTAATTATACTTGATATAGTATGGAAAATTTAAGCGTTGATGATTTATATATTAACCACTAAAGCATAAATAATTTCAACATATGATAATTGGGATTAGTATAATACAAAAAGCTAATGCTAAGCAATATGAAAACATAAATACTAAAATGCTTCCCAATCTGAATGATATTTTTAAAGCTTAAACTTGAATGATTTAATTTTTAATTGAATTAATTTTTTGAGATTATATGAAAATGTATATGGTGATATTTTTAATTATTTTCATTATCACTATTTAGTACTAATAATCAAACGGGTCATTAAGAATTTACTTTCAACTTTAAAATACCAAAAGTAAAGTCTAAAAGGCACTAAGCATTATTTAGTAGTCGTATTTCACATTTTGGATAATGCGTTGTATTATTTTCATTGATGTTAAGAATTAAATTCAAACTTTGTATTGTGATTATATTACTTGTTTGGAATGTCTGTTTGGATCTTAAGATTGTATTTTGTATTTTTTATATTTTTCATATATGCTCGTTTACTCACGGATTCCGCTCGCTAAGAAAAATGCAGATGACAGCAAAAAAAATAGATTCACATTAACAGGTGAACTTTTGAAATTTTAAGTTTGTAGACAAATATTTATAAGCATGCTGGATTTGTTATCCTCTAATTGCAATGTTAAACATCATTAAAATGTTGAATAATGCTTTCTCCGTTTTATTATACTTGCTAATTTCATTTATATATTGAATTATACACATCTAAAGTTATAAAAAGTTAATATTATGAAAGTATATGATTAGATGATTAAAACAAAATCTCACTTGAGTATAATTTTACTTACACATTAGCCACAATATACAAAGTAAAATTAAATGATAAATAGTGCTCAAAATAAAAATGGAGCAAATAGGAAGTATTTGGGAACGTAGTAGGGTGACGTGTAGGTGTATTTATAAGAGCACGATTAGGTAGGTTTCCATCTATCGAATTATCTGAAGTAGCTTTTTGTATGATCGTGATGCTTAGCTAACTTTACTTTGTAGATAATGCTGTTTTTCTTTAGAGAAAATTACATTTATTTATCCAAAAATCATGCTAAGTTGTCAACGTCATCCCGGTATTGGTCGGCAGTGGGTACTCGGTTTTGTTGATGTAACATTATTATTACTTTAATTTGACATTTTTGCTTTAGTGGATTATCATTTATTTTATTACATTAAAATTATTGTAAAACTACTTATCTTAAATAACAATAATAGGAATATCCAATTTTAGCAATTATATTGCTAGGTTCAGCGTAATCAAGGGCTATAATAAATAAAGACTAATTTTTTTACTATTATAACTTTTATTTGAAAAAATAATAATTTTGACAGATAAAAGCGAGAGGATAAATTATTCTATTTGATCACTTTCATAAACTAAAAAAATAAACCCATTTGACTAGTATTGTGTATTATTTTCTCGTTCATAATTTAATTTATAGATATTTTAGAGTCATTGTAATTTATTGATTTTTTTTAGAATGTTTTTTTCCATTACCGTTAAAAGCCAACTCCTTTGATATAATCATAATATGCAATTCTTATATATATATATATATATATATATATATATATATATATATATATATATATATATATATATATATATATATATATATATATATATATATATATATATGATTATGAATATCTCTAATTATACATAAACTAAAATTTATTAAAATAAATTTACTATAATTATATATTGAGACAAAACTAATAACATTCCACATAATTTAGTTTTTGGAAAAGATAATTGACCGAAAAGGTCTAAGCAAAATTTTTGTAAATAGTATACGGGCTTTAATAATGGGCTGAAAAATTAGAAATGTATATGTTTCAATTATTGATTGGGCTTTCTTGGTTTAGGTGATTCGATGTTCAAGACTTTCCACAACGTTTGACTCACGTCGAACTATGTCTCTCATTAGTCATTATAAGTATAAAAGGAACAAATTGTTGTATGAGACCATCAAACTGTGAAATATGTTCTGTGTACCATACAGTAAATAACAGCTAGTCTCTTGAAAGACCGTCTCTTTGAGAGACGTATTTCAAGCCCAGCCCGTTAAAAAATTAATATCTACTTGCCGTATTCTTAATGCCTACGTATATTATCCTTAATGCTTACTTACCGAGTTACCGTATCCTTAATGCCTACTTTCAACATCTTAAATGTCTACTTACATCATTCTAAATATCTACTTACAATATTTAAAAAATATATAATAGATCAGCCCAATTAAAAATGATCTCTCAAAAAAATCGTCTCTCATGAGAATTTGTGCAGTAAACAATGAACAGAAATAAATCTATTTAGTGATACTGAGCCCGACCTGAGGCTCAAATTAAACATTGAACCTGTTCGTCCCGGTTTTTTTGGGCTGACCCGTGAGCCTACGGTTCATTTTATTGGGGTTTGGGCTTGAATGAAATAAGCCTTTTGATTTTTGTGCAGACTTGGCCTGTGTTTGATTATGTTCGTACTTTATTTACAAATTAAGGTATTTCTGTGCGATTAATTTTCTCACGAAATTCATATATTAATAATTAATATTAGTTAATATCTTTAATTTATATATAAGGTGAGTTTCACGCAATCCAATATACTAATTTAATCCTTAATATCTCTAATTATGTATAATAAAATATTATAAAATTTTGATATTAATAATCTTTGCAATAAGACGAATCAAACAAGATTTCATTTGACTATGTTTTAACTTATAAATTAAAAATTGATCACAAATTAAAAATGATAAATGAATAGTATCATATTTTCTAATGTTGCAACTAATATGGAACGGAAGAAATATAAGAATATGTGCAACTAATTTGAAAACTTGTAGAAGAATGGTTTAAAAAAAACCAAAAATAGTAACATAAAAAATTGTGATTAACAAAAGTAAATGATAATTAATAGTATTTTTGTGAGATATGATAATTAATAGTATAGATGATGGAGGAGAATATATATAGATGATAATTAAATGAATTTTCATAGTTGTATATTAGTAGTAAACAGAGTAGTAAAATCTTTTTTTAAAATCGAAGTCAAATGAGAGACTTTGTTCCTATTTGATATTTTGATTTTGAATATTCACATAGATTATGAAAAATTGAATTTTTTAGATGGTAAATATATTATTTTAATAAATAATAAATTTAATGAAAAAACAAAAATTATAAGCATTAAAATATATATTTAAATAAAGTTAGTAAAAAAATATTAAGCTTACAAACATTAAAATATTAAAAAAAAGTTAGTGAAAAATGTAATGACCATAAATATTACTCATAAAAATATTAAAATAAAGTTTGTTAAAAAACGAGAGACATAAGCATTAAAAAAATATTAAAATTAGAGTAACTGATGATAATTAAGTCCGAAAAATAATATGGATGAAAAGATTCTTTTAGCCAGAAATAAGAATTAAAAGTGTATAAAATAAAAAATGAAAATATAAAATAGAATCCAAAGAGACAATAATCAAGAAGTGATGACATTAGCAATCAGTCCGTAAGTTAAGGTTGCTGAAGATTGAAAACTTCAAAACATGGAGTTTAATTCTATGAAGATCTTGGAACCTCATGGACGTGCATGCAATTACTCCTACATATTAACTTTAAGAATAACATCTTGCTTTGTTGGAGTTACCAAGTATTATTTCTCACTCATTTAGTCTTTTTTGTATCATTAGAAATTAGAATTAAATAAAACTCAAGACATTGTAATTCAAAACTAATGGAAAATAAATACAACAAAGGAGTACATTTTTTATTGCATGCTTTTTCAGTCCCATCGAATTTGAAGTATTTTTCATTTTGATTCATCCTACTTAATTTGCATTATTTTTATTTTTGGACAATGATCCACCACTTTCTTTTAATCTCATCCATACACTTTAACTCTTTTTAAATTTCATCCACACAATTTATTTTTTCTCAACATTTATTACCATTTTTGTTTAAAATCTTCCTTTTTCTCTTTGATTAAATTCTATGAGGACATTTTACTAGGGAAGTCAAAGCTTTTGTATTAAAAAAAATAACTATAAGCGACCTATAATAAGAACTCATCTATAATAAAATGGTGAATCGGGTTTTATCTCACAATAAATACCACCAATCTTAAATAAGATCCGGAAATTGATTCTCACCCAATTATCGTTCTCATTCAGTCATCTCGCTTCATTAGCCTACCCCTTAAAAAAAAACAAAAACCACTTATATGTAATGAAATTAATTATGTCCACGTATGGATTTTATGACTTGTTTTCTGGGACGAAAAGAAGTTGGGATAGACTAATTCAGGAATTAAATTGATAAATAAATACTTCAATTAATTTGACAATAAGTTTGCTAATACAATCTATAAATTTTGATATCTTTGACTATTTTGCATTTTATTTTACTAAATTTATCGATCTGTTTCAATCTGCTGGACTGCTATGTACTATTTTACTACTATTTTTCTTTACATCTTATAACCATGAAAAAGTATGTTTTTATTTATAGTGTACTCATTTGTATGTCACTCTCATATAACAGTCATTACTTTTAGCTAAAAATTAATAGAAAAAAAAAATTAGATTAAAAAATAAAATAAAAAAAAGTAGAAGTAGATGATAGAAATATGTTGTTAAGATGGAAAAAAAATATAAATTTATGGATAGAATTAAAAAAGAGCGAGATATTAACCATTTCAAAAAACAAAATGGTACAAAATCAATAAGATAAACTTAAATAAAAAGTAGTGAAAAATATCAGAGACGAATAAAGTATATTATATATTATTAATCCCTCCTATTCTAATCAAATTTTCTATTTTATTTTGCGCACTTTTCGGTGCATTATTTTAATATTAAATATCCTAAATTTTGTTTGGTTAAATGTTATAAAAAGTTAATATTATTTAAACTTACATTGTCACGAATGGTCAAACAAGTTAAAATCAAATTTAACTATGTTTTAATCTATAATTTAAAAATAAAATACAAACTAAAAGTGATTGATAAATAATACTAAAAAATAAATTTGACATTTAATCATCAATCATCAACAATTCAACATTATGTTGCTCTAATGAGTCTTTAATTAGCCCTTTAATAATATAAAGGCGGCAAATCTTGTCAAACTATATCTTCACCGTCCATATAACTTTGATCATTTAATTTACATATACGAGAATTTAAAAAAAATAAATTAACAAACACAATAAAACATAAAAACTTGATCAAATTATTAAATAAATGTGATGAAAAGTTCTTGAATCAAGAAATGATGCTTCTTTGAATCCTCCATGATTAGTAAAATTGTACCAACTAAACTATAACATGAAGACGTGCATAGGTGGGTCCCTTTGTTTTTCCCATTCAATGGCATGAGTTTTGCTGTTGTTGTATTACCAATTATCATCATCTAATTATGTATCCTTGAATAGTTTTTAGAGAACATAAGACAGCTTTAAATTGTGCAGAAAGGACACCTAAAGTTTTACAATAACTCAAGAAATTGGTATGTTTCACTACTCTTTGCTTCATTTGATTGTCTCTTCTTTATTTCAATTCAAGTTGTTTTACATTCTCCTTGTTTTTTTACACTTGCAATATTGATCAAACTCGTGTGATTTGTAAGAGATATTTTGGTTTTTATCTAAAATGTTGCAAACTCAAAAGGATACACTTTGTAACATTCATCAATGTTCATGCAGTTATTTGCATTGGTCATCAATGTTCATCATTGGCAATAGATATTGTTATTTGTTGGCTGATAATTGAAATGTTTAACCAGTTGATAGCATTGAGTTTTTTGTTAGTTGTTTAAGTAGTTAACTATTATATAGATGCGGGTATGAATTACTTATTTAGTGTTGCTTTATTTATAAAAATAAAAATAAATCAAACAATCAAAAATCAATCAAAAAAGTTCCTAGCTTTTTTATTTTTGTTTAATTGCAACTTTTGAGTATTAGAATGAATCATCAAAACTTGTAGATGAGTGTTTATTGTGATTGGCATTGTGGTGCTTGATAGACAAGAATTCAGGACGGTTGTTTAATTGACATTTTTTGCAATTTAATATTATTAGAGTTTTTAATTAAATGATTTAGATTATGGTGTAAACAAGCTCGAGTCAGGATTGTCTCTTATAGTTAAATTTTCTCTAAGAGAGAATTTGGTATTGTCAGTGTTATAGAAAATATCACTTCTCTAAGCAAATCTTGAGTTTGATTTTCACTTAACTTTCTCATTTTCTCGACTTATCTTATAATAAAAAAAATTAATTCAAATAAACATTTGGAAACTTCAGCCAAAAAATAAAATTTGTTCAATGCACAGAGTCAATAATTGTTCAGTGTCAAACAATGGCGGAGAGGAAAGCCGGTGATGATGGTCAACTTCTTGTTGGAGTGGCGATTACTGGAAGCCGTAAAAGCAAGTATATTCTCAAGTGGGCATTGGATAAATTCCTTCCAGAAGGCAATGTCACCTTTAAACTCTTACATGTGTACCCCAAAATAACTGTTGTGCCTACACCAAGTGAGTAGCAAATCTCTTAATTCACAACATTTTAACACATTTCCAAACATGGAAAGGATTTCATGGTCTGTTTGATAGTCGGTAATAAATGGATATTTACGGCCCGTATGGTTAGTGGTACTAAATGGTGGTAATGTGAATGATTTATAGTGTAAGTTTTCATCAAAAGTTTCATATCATTCCATGATAATGAAACGAAACTTTGATCACAAAAAATTTTTTTTTACAAATTTTCATTACCACCTAATACCACCTCTCCCAATGGTAATGCATTGGAATGAATTTTATGAAGAAAATGAGTTGATTGACGTTGGACAAGTATAGCCATCAAGGTAGCCAAGAGATTTTTCAACCAAAATTACACTAATTTTTCATTCCCATTACCACCATTTATTATCACCTATCAAAGGGGCCGTTAGTGTAATATTAGTTAAAAAAAATTGACAAAGTTTAATGATATGTTTCTTCTACCGTAAACATCTCATTTCTTGTACAAAATTCAACATTTAATAAGTAGTATTAAGTGATAATGAAAAATTTTTAAAAGTTAATTATGATTAAAGTTTCACTACTATGAAAATATGACGGTATATTTTATGCAAATTTAAACCAAAAATCATATTCATTACTGTCATTTAGTACCAAAAATCAAACGGACTCTTAATGTCTTAAAAATAGATAGACAAAAATCTAGAAAAATCTGACTACTAAGTTGAAGTTTTTGTATCGATTGTTTTCAGTGGGAACTTGGCTACCAGTAGCACAAGTTAGAGAGGATGTGGTAGCTGGTTATAGAAAAGAAACTGAATGGAAGAAACAGAAGAAGCTTCTTCCATACCAGAAAAATTTGAAGGCACAAAAGGTATAATTTCTTCATTATGTTAAAAAATATAATTTTTGATGGAGCCAAATATTTATTATCCTTTGGTATTGTATACAATGGATTATTTTAGAATAGTTCATTTAGTAGTTTCAATTTAGGTAGTGTTTTGAGTGATTAGTGTATTAATCATTAGTTTAAACTTATGATTTATCTGATTTATTGAGACATTGATATGGTATCAGAGGAAAGTGACACATGGGTCACGAATTCAAGTTTCACTCATCCCTCATTTTAAGTAAAATATGTGTTGCATAAGAATTCTAGCCCAAAAGACTCTCATACTATGAAAGAGTAAACATATTTATGCTTCAACCATCAGTTCAACCTTATGGTTGAACGAGTCTACTAACATCAAATATACAAAAATAGTACCCTTATTAGAGATAACCAAATGATTATTTCGAATCTATCCTTATAAGCAAACATATCTGCAACTTCACGTGATTCAAACTTTTTATTATCCTAATCATTTACAAACCTCTTGAAAAGTGCAGATAAAAGCAGATATTGTACTACTTGAATCAGATGATGTAGCAATGGCATTGTCATTAGAGACAGCTAAACAAGCAATAAGACATCTTGTTATTGGGGTTTCAAATACAGGCATATTTTCAATGTACTAAACAAACAAGACATTATTTTAATTATTTTACAATTTATTTAATGATAAATATGCTTACTTAAAATATTTTCTGCAGGAAAAATTTATCACAGCTGGTCAGAGGAGAGGATTTATCACAAGTGATCTCAGAAAATGCACCAAGTTTTTGTTCAGTTTATGTTGTTGCTGATGGAAAACTTCAGCAAGTACGTCCTGCGGATTCAGAACCGAATGTAATCACCATGGATGAATCGAGTAATTTGTCAAGCACATCGACTGATAGTTCTTCTAGCTCGTCTTCACTTACTATAGGTGGGTCAGTTTGCACATTCCATTGAAACATGTTCACTATTTTTGGTTTGTTTTGCAAATGATTGTTGGTCGAGTTGTTCACTATTTTAAAAAAAGAAACTATATGAACAGCAGCATATAGTGCAACATTATATGATGCGGTTCTCAACGAATCGCTTTATATAATGCCTTTTATGCTAGGTTATAAACCAGAGCAGCAAATAAACTAATTTACTGTTATTACAAGTGCTAGGGGCCTAAATTGCAACATATAAGACCCTAAAACCGTAGTAGATGAGGTTTTTTCCAACAGTATTCCTATATGTTAAATTAGTTGTTAAGAAGATGCTTGGTAAAAGTCAATTGTTAGATTTTGGTTTTAGCTTGTAGTGTTTTTAAGTTGGTTTAAAAAGTCAATTACCACACAATTTTTTTAGTTGTTTCACCGACTAAAAAGACAAAAGTCAAAGGTAAATCAAAATCTTAATTCCAAAAGATTAGAGTCAACTACATGAACTAATAAACCAGTTTCACCTGTCATGCACATGAATTCCTTTTCAAATATCCATTTATTTGGGCTATCTATATATTTATTTGAAATATTGGGAGTCAACCTTTTATAACTAGCACAAACTGCATCAAGAGTTGAGGACCAACTTCCCACAAGCTTCGAAGCTTGTCAACTTATGTAAACTTTAGGTGTCATGTGAATTTGCCTTAAAAAAGACACAATGCAAAAAGAGAGCAAGGCCTTAATGAAGAAAAAAAAGCTAGTCATTTTGACCCACTTTGAATGTTGTACAATGACTTTTGAAAGAAGTGTAGATATCAGTTGATAATTTGAATAAGTTGGAAAAAACAGTCTTTTGTATGATTCGATTATTTGATTATGAAACGAACTAATTAGTCACTTAAAATGTGTATTCAATTGTGATCTTATATGCTGTTTCTTTGATCGTTTGTTATTCAACAGGTCGTCTTTTAAAAAACATACCTTCATCACCAAGATGTGAGTATTTTAACTAGCTATATACGTATAAAAAATCTTCCCATACCTAGACCCTGGTAAGAAAATCTAATTGTGTCTTGTTTCGACAGATCATGGAGGCTTTGCCGTTGGTTCCAATTCCTCCAACGCCTCTACTCAACCAACACAACCCAAACCAAACCAAAAGCCCAGCAATGGAGCTAAAGTATTAGCAAGGGAGACGATAGAACTTAAACATTACGCGTTCAAAGATACAAACTTCAATTTTGGCAATGCCAGTGCTCGGAGTCATAGTTCTAGCAGCGACTCTGGATCATGGGTTTCTGATCGAACTACTCCTGAAGGTTCCTTTGCCGGAAATCAATCTGATGCCCCGTCCCCTATAGGCACTCCGCCTCCAAGATCTTATCTGAGTACTCCACCTACTACAGGTGGAATTAATCTTGTTGGAACTCCGCCAACAAGTTCTTATATGGCCACTCCTCCTGCAGTTTCACCTGTAGGAACTCCGCCAACAAGATTGTATAAGGCCACTCCTCCTGCAAGTTCTCCTATAGGAACTCCCCCAACAGGTTCATTTATTGGCACTCCACCTGCATTCTCTGGTGCAGGAACTCCACCAGGTGGTTCATATGTTGGAATTCCCCCTTCATTCTCGAAAACAGCTTCTCCCTCTGTTTCCTTTTTAGGCGTTCCAACTGCTTCAGAAATAGGTGTTTCTACCAATCAGGTATTACAACATCCTATAATGCCATAAACGTGATCAATTAGACTTTTTTTCTTATATGGTTCTTTGACAGACTTACATTATCTGGTATATGCAGACATCTGAACTAGAAAAGCTAAGGATGGAACTAAAGCATATAGAAAAGATGTACGAGCTGACTCAGAATGCTGCGATTGATGAAAAGGTAAGCTCTTGTTGAACAACATGTAGTTTTAAATACTTATACGTTGTGTCTCAACTCGTCATAAAGAAGAATCTGGTAATTTTCCAGCTGAAAATCTATTTTTTTTCAGAATTGAAAATCTAGCTTTTACGCTTAAACAAAAAGGCTCTTTTTGATACACTTTTTCTCTAATAATCAACCAACACTCAACAACTATTTTTTGCCAAACATCTTCATAGCAATTGGTGTAAACTAGCTTGTCAGCCTATACTTCGAGATGGTGAAACTAAGTAACAACTTCAACCAACAATTATTTACCAAACAGTATAAGAAGTTGCTTACATGGATTTTTGGCTAATATTTGTTTCAAATTGTAATCAGTTTAGATTTAGTTCCTTATCATAAAATATCAAGAAAGTGCGATATATATTTTCATGTCCTGCTTATGTTATTTCACCTTTGTAGTTCCTCTTTCCACTTGATCAGCTAAATGAAATAAGCAAGGAGCGATTGGAAGAAGCACTAAAACTTAAAGAGGGAAGGGGTAAAGAGATAGAAATTGGCGAGAGAAGCAAATCCGAGACACAAAGTGAAGCCAAAAATTCATGGGAAAAACCCGAAAGAAACAATCACACCGACAAAGCAGACATTAAAGCTGCTCAAGAAGCGGAAGACAATAGGAAAAAACTTACAGAGTTGTTTGCAAGTCCTGCAGTTCATTACCAGAAGTTCACTTGGGAAGAGATCCTTGCGGCTACCTCATCGTTATCAGAAGAGTTTAAGATAGGCGTAGGTGCATTCGGGACAGTTTACAAGTGCAAGTTACATCACACGACTGTCGCGGTTAAAGTCCTCCATTCCAAAGACAGTGTCACGAACAAGCAATTCGTTCAAGAGGTACAATAGATTTTAGAATTTTATAAACAGATATTTTTTTGTCTTTTTGAATCTGCTACATAATTTCAATCGAAGTTTGAGTTTTTACATATAATGTAGCAGACTTAAAGAGAGTGATGTAGTAGTGTGTTTTTCCAATTGTGATCCATATGATACCCAAAAAAAATGGTTAAAAATGGTGCTATAAACTACTATCTGATCTGTTTTTATGATGGGTGTTTTAACAGCTCGAAATTTTGAGCACAATTCGTCACCCACACTTGCTGCTGCTGCTTGGTGCTGTTCCAGAAGAGAGTTGCCTTGTATACGAGTACATGGACCATGGAAGCCTTGATGATAGATTGTTCCGGAAGAATGATAAACCTCCTCTACCATGGTACGACAGGTTCAGAATTTGTTGTGAGGTGGCAGGCGCGCTTGCTTTTCTACACAGCACGAAACCAAGACCTATTATACACCGAGATCTAAAACCAGCTAACATCTTGCTCGATCATAACTTAGTTAGCAAGATTGGAGATGCTGGTCTCGGAACAATGATCAATGTAGAGCCCACTAATCTGTCTTTGAAAACAATATACAAGGAAACTAGTCCGGTTGGTACACTTTGCTATATTGATCCGGAGTATCAAAGGACTGGAAGAGTTTCAACTAAGTCGGATATTTATGCCTTAGGAGTAGTGATCTTACAAATATTAACAGCAAAACCTGCTGTTGGGATAGCCTATTTGATTGAGGATGCTATAGATGAAGGTACTTTGTTGGAAGTCTTGGACCCGGAAGCTGGCGAATGGCCAAATAAGGAAACACTTGAATTGGCTATGTTAGGACTACAATGTGCTGAGCTTAGGGGTAGAGATAGGCCTGATCTGAGGGAGAAAGTTCTTCCTTTCCTAGAGAGATTGAAAGAAGTGGCTGATAGTGCCCGGGAATCAGCCTCAAACGCTCAATCAGCAACACCGGCACACTTCATCTGCCCCATTCGTAAGGTAAACCTATCACCCCTCCACCCTCGACAATTCAATCAGTTAAAAAAGTACTTGGTAAATGGCTTTGAAGCCAACTGGAAAGTTGGCTATTATCAAAACCAAAGGGTTAAAACGAGTCGCTTTTTGTACTGGCTTTTAGCCTTTTTATTCACTTTTTCTCTAATAAATAACCAACAAATATCTTTTACCAACCATTGCCATAATGCATTCTATACATATGACAATTAAACTCCACCTAAGTTGACTAACCAGCCAATAATCTTAGCTGGTCAAACCAACCAACAACTGCAGTCAATTGCCAAACAAATCCATAATGTTATCATAAAGATAAGGTTATATACGTATGACATAAGTCTAGTTACTAGCATTAGAGCAATAGAGTATTGTTGTTATCAATCTTATGTTTCCTAACATCGCATTTGCAAGTTTCATATTGCTTTGATGCTTTCTAATAGCTCAAAATGGCTCCAGCTAAAATTGTTAAAGAGACACAACCCAAGATCTCATAAAATCCCATTGTATAACAGGATATCATGGAAGACCCATATGTAGCAGCTGATGGATACACATACGATCGCAAGGCAATAGAGCAGTGGCTAACAGAAAACGACACATCGCCTACAACGAATCAAACACTTCCTCACAAGTTCATTATGCCAAACACCACCCTACTTGAGGCTATTAAGCAATGGAAGTCCAAAAGACCCGCGAAATGAGTAATAGTACTCTTAGGATCGGAACTAAGACTACAATGTAACGGCTTGCGTGTTTTTGTGGAAGAGAGCATTGTGTATAGTATATGAAACTACAGCAACTACAACTATTCTAGACCTTCAATGGTCTACAACAAAAATTATTAACAAAGAGAATGTATATGCTAATATGAATGGCTTTCAAGATGATATTCTTGATATTGTGTACGAGATCCATCTCGCATTTGATGGTTTTATTTGCTCTCTTTTTCCTAATTCCACCACTGTTAACAACTGACTAAAATAAATGGTTAATAAAATGACCTATAACAAACTCGTTTTAGGTATTTACGAATAGTTGATAAAGGGATCCTATAACATTTCATTATTCCGATGTCAATCAATGGCTCTCACTTAGGTAGGGCTGCTTGGGATGAGAATCGGATGTACGCAACCTGAAGTTAATTTGAACGTGCAGTGGGTGCAAAATTAGCCTCAGTCCCAGTAACTTAAGATGAAGAAAAACAATCAAAGCATTTTCGAACATTCTATCCTTCAATTGTGCCAAAATCCACAAATTAAGTGAAAAATCTGGACACGTCAAGCAGGCACTGGCTAAACAGTTTGCTACCTACATTGTTCCACTCAGGTTTCCTCATCTCACATTCAAGCATAAATCGAAAATATAATAAACCTCGACATGTATCTTCTTGGATCGTTAAATTCATAGTATTATATAGTTGTTCAATCACCAAATAATCCCATACCTAACATCTGAGCACAATCCCAAGTTCTTCAAAAGTATCCTCGATTATAACTAAATTGTCCAAATTTGCTTCATCCTTCAAACAACGAAAAGAAACCATGCTTCTTAGGCTGGTATTCAACCATAAAAAAGGTCACAGAAAACGCTAAATCTATCAATCTATCCCATCATAAAAACATGCACGGAGATATGAAGGTTTGGAGAGCAAGATAAGAAGAAAGCCATTCTCATCATCCACAATTGAATTTAAGGCAAAAAACAAACACCACTCCAATTTTTTGTTCTTGTATATTGACCAAATCTCGCATAGCAACCTAAACAAGTACCAAAGAACTATTATCTTATTCTCAGATTTAGTAAAAAAAAAATCCCTTACAAAACATCCTTCATATAGCTCATACCATACTCATTATTACTAATCTAATCACGCCTAGCAACCTAAAAGAGAGCCAAAGAAATATTGTCTATATACTCAGATTTAGTGCAGAAAGAAATAGATGTCTTACAAGTTACAAATATATTTGTAACATGCGCATTATGAAGGATAAGGCCGATCAGACCTTCGGCTTCTCCAAATGAAGTACAAGCTATAAGCCTCGTGTTGTGTATGTAGAGAAGCCACATCATCAACTAAAAGACATCCACGTCCTGGATATCTATAATGTTCGAGCTCTAAAATTGGTCTCACTCCAAGTAACATCACGTATAAAAACAATCATACATTCCACAATATTATCCACTACATAAAACCTTTAACCATGCCATACAGCAGTGTAACATAATTTGCCGGCTAATATGCCTTTTGAATTCGGAATTCGTTCAAAATTGTTGAAAAAAGCCTAAAACCAACCATGATTCACTTTTTTCGAGTCATGATTTGCGGGGAGATTAACGAATCATGTGTCATGCGTCATAGTTGCTAATTACATAGATTTGTAACACAACAAGCAGGCCGTGGCTAGACTAGTAGACTACTTGTATGACAGGCTAAATGTGAAAAATTATATGCCAACTACATTATTTCAAACAAGGGATTCCTCGACAATCATCATCCCTAACATTCACGCGTAAATGGAGAGAAGAACAAATCTTACAAGCTTATGTCTTTCTAGGGCCATTGAAAATTCATCATAGATAATACCGAAATTAATCTAATTAAACAGCATGGATATATGGCAACAAGCAAAAACAAATATGTCAATCAAGGCCTACTAATGGATCAAGAAACTTAACCATATAGCAATACACAAGTAACAGAACATTCCATTAAACAAAAGTAACCAGAGGTGCAAATTTTTTCAAAAATCTAACTACTTCCATTAAAACAAAAGATTGCAAAATCAAAACCATATTGACTTTTGATCAAAGAATCCATACCTAGCATCTGTACACAAAATCCCAACTTGCTCTCAAAGTATCCTCATTTATAACTACATTGTTCAGGACTCAGGTCATCCACCAAATAACGAAAAGAACCCACGTTTCTTAGGCTGTTCTTCAACCATAACCGCGGTCATACTATCCTGTTCTACAAGCCTCCAAGCAGCTTGCTCGAATGCTAACCCGGCCAATGTAGGAGGCCGATTCAAAACCAAAGGATACCCACGATTCGTGCTACGAATAACCTCTGAATCATCCGGAATAACCCCTAAAAGTGCCAAGCCTAGCATTTCTTGAACATCCAAAACCGACATCATATCCTCCCCTTTAATCATATCAGTCCTAACCCTATTAACCATCATCTTGATATCCTTAATTCCATCACATTCCAGCAATCCAATAACCCTATCAGCATCCCTCAATGCCGTAATATCCGGTGTGGTAACCAAAATCGCCTCATTTGCAGGTGTGATAGCAGTAATAAACCCAGCATCAATTCCAGCAGGACAATCAATCAAAATGAAATCAGGACAACCTTCATCTCTATGTTTTAATGCATCAACAAGCCAAATTAGGGCTTTTCCCCCAAACCCTAATGGTAATTTAGACCTAGGTTTAGAAATACAAAGAAGCTCAAAGTGTGACCATCGTTTATCCCTAACTAATGCTTGATCAAGTCTACAATCGCCATTAAGAACTTCAAGAGCTGTATAATTGACACGATTTTCAAGACCCAGAAGCAGATCCAGATTCCGAAGACCCACATCAGCGTCAATTGCAACTACGGAAAATCCATGGCGGGCAAGTGAAATGCCGATATTTGCAGTGGTGGTAGTTTTTCCGACGCCTCCTTTACCGGAAGTAATGACGACAACTCGTGGAGAAGTGCCGGAAAATTGGGGTTTTCGATTGTATTGAAGGATTGATTTGATGGTTGGAAAATATGGTTTTTGAGGAAAGTAGGGTTTAAAGAGGGGTTTGAAGAGAAATGGGTTGGAAGAAGGAGAAAGGGAGGAAGTGGAAGAAGGTGGTTTTAGGGATAGCATTGTTAAGGATTGAGAATGAAAATGGTGGATTGAGATTACAAGTTAGAGTTGAAATTCATGTTTGCTGGGAAGATAAGTTGGAGTAGGCAAGAAGGTCCTCGATGTTGTGACAAATATTTGTCCAAAAGACTATCAACACAAAAATATCATGAACTAGTACATGGACTTTATAATCTAGGGAAAAATTGTCCAAATTAATATTTCCTCCGTTTTGTTTTATTTGTTCTTCCAATTTATTTTTTATTCAGATTTCAACGCAAATTTAAAAGTCAAAGTTGTTTTAATTATGAGTTTTTAAAAATTCTAAAAATTTAATATTTAAAAATTATATATTGAGACGAATCTATCAAGATCTCACGTGAATATGTTTTTTCATATGGATTGATGAGAACCCGTAATCAAAGTTCGACACTAAAACTCGTAAATTCTATTTGAGAATAACATATGTAAATTGAGGGAATATAATTTAAATTTATTCACTAAGAATAATATCATTTATTGATTATTTTTTATTTTAAAGGACTTGTTCGCAACATGCTTATTACCTGGTGTAGGAGGAAAGAATAGAGTTATGGTGGTTCAGGAGGTGGGGTTGTGGAGGTTCAACTCACTATTTCGAATATTAGATTAGTCACAACGGATACATATAACGTTGGATTATTCTCAACAACTTTTTCATATTCTAAAGTTTTGCTAAAGACAAGGTGAAAGAGGAATTTGTCGTTTCTACAAGTATGAATGAAGGTCATTTAGATAAAGATCGTAAATTAAATGAATCCAAACTGAATAAGAGATATGATTTCGACTTTTTTATAAATTGATTTTTCAAAACCCAGAAATATTTTAACTTTTGGATTAGGCTTGAGCATATTAATAACCGAAAGTTGAAATTTTAAATTAAAATAAGAATGTACTTTTTACATTAAACTAAACTACTTGTTGAGTGAATTGAGCAATTCTACGAGTATAAAAAAAAGACTTTAATTTTCATTATTAACAAAAAAAAAAACTTAAGTGTTTCTACAACAAACAAAAGCCTTAATTCAATAATTCAAGTTTCATTTCATACTCTTTATGCTACTATAATTTATATTCTTTTGGGTTTAGATTCCACAAAGTGTTGTGAATGGGGCAGTTTATTATATATTTTTTAAAAAAGCAAAATGTAGTATGCTTAATTGGTAGGGTTTTTGGATACATCATGTAGGTATTTAAAATGCGTCGAGTAGGAATTCAAAGTATGTCGAGTAGGTGTTTTTAGCATATTGAAGTTGTCAAGTAGTGTTTTTGATTGTATGTTTCTTGTAAACCTCAAACACCTACTTGGTATATCTAATACCTCATAACCCCTATTTAACATACTTCAAACACCTACTTAACATACTTTAAATACCTACTTAATATAACTCAAACACCTATTTGACAACCCAAACACATATTGGTATATCTCTAATTCATATTTGATATACCTTCAAAACCTTTTGATATGCCCTAAATCCCTAATTGGTATGCCATAAATTCCTACTTGGTATACCCTTAATCCCCACCATAGTGATGTTTAAAAGATAATTCATCAATTTTGTTAGTTGGGCATTGAGAGTCGTTTCTCAGAAAAGATTTAGTATCTCAAGAGAGTTATTGTTACAATTTTGGTGTCTAATTCAATTGCAATTACATGTGTTTTTTAATTGGAAATTTATTTTGGATTGGATTGAAAAAATCTAATCAAATTAATTTGGTTTTATTCGATTTAGGTTGCAAGTTTGATTTGGATTAAAAAATCAAAAACTAAAATAAATTTGATTTGATTTGGTTTTGAAAAATCAACTTGCCATCTTTTACTTTATATTAACTGAGTTTCATTTTAAGGTGCAAACTCAAATAAATAGAATAAATTTTTAAGAGATCTTTTTAAATAAGGTTATTTAATTGATGCAATTAATCACTCGAGTCTTGACATATGCCTTTTGTGGCATACATTTGATAAACCATAATTAAAATCGTTTGGTGTGAAAGTTTCGAAAACAATATATATATACTGTACTGTACTCAGTTGTTATACAATATACTCCACCCGTTTTTAAAGAATCTCTCAATTGCCATTCAGGATATTTCACTTATTGTTCTAATAAAAAATATTTCTATTACATTATAAAATTATTCATCTTTATTA
Organism: Amaranthus tricolor; assembly: GCF_026212465.1. Classification (NCBI taxonomy): domain Eukaryota; kingdom Viridiplantae; phylum Streptophyta; class Magnoliopsida; order Caryophyllales; family Amaranthaceae; genus Amaranthus; species Amaranthus tricolor. The sequence goes on along the minus strand of NC_080048.1, from coordinate 3,413,803 downwards.
TAATATTTTAATATTTCTTATGGTTTACTTTAATATTTTTATTACATTATAAAATTATTCATCTTTATTATAAAATGTAATTTTGAACTATATATTCAAGACAAAAAATATTTATGTGGAATCTTGTTAGATTCGTCTTGATATAAAGAGTTTTAATTTATAATTTTAGGCGCGTGAAAAAAATGGACAAATAAAAAGGAACTGAAAAAGTATTATTTTACTTACTAATAACTTTATTAAAACATTTTTTATATTTCTGATGATTTTCACATATTTTTCATTAATTTTATAAAAATATTTTCTTATTAATTATGATCTAATATTTTATCACTTTCTTTAATACTATTTTTATGTTAATAATCTTTACTTTTTTCCATCAAACTATTATTCAATAAATTAATATATTTATTATTTAAAATTATATTCTTATTAATTCACACTTGTAAGAACTTTAATAAAGGACAAAGAAAGTTTTCCCAACACAAGAAATCTTGTAAATAACCAATATTATAATGTAAAAACACAAAGAAAAAAAATAAAAGGGGACAAGGAGTAGCTAATTACTTTTGAAAAAAATATGTAAACTAAAATCAAAATGTTTTTTTGTTGAAATTAAAATTAAAGTATCATTGATCTTGTATATGTTTACATGTTTCTAAAATAATTTTCCAAGTTTTATTTGAATATTTACATCATAGGATCATGAAATAGCAGTGCTTCAATATAATTCTACTTGTTAACATTAGTATGTACATCAAATTGTAATGCCCAATTCTTAACATCTTCAATCACTTCCAAACCAAAATCACAGAAATCAGATCTTAGACAGATGATCATTAGCCCCTGTTCATCAAAAACACCAACTAAACCTCAAAACATTCAAGTTAATTAGGAAAAGTACTCCTGTCATTTCTATTTAATATTCTCATTTTTATTTTTATTTTAGGTCATTTCAATTTTTCTTAAAAATATCACTTTATTTATAAAAAATTCAAAAACAAAAGAATTTGAGTATATTACATTCTCACTTACTTTTGCTATGATTTTGAAAACTTGAAAGAACTTAAATCCTAAAAACTTTGGAAATAAATTGTTTTTTCTTATTCTTCTCATACTAATGTAATTACACAAACTTTGGAATATTAAAATACCCACAAATATGAAATTAAAAAACAATTCTATTTTTAAAAATACTTTCTAGTAATTTTTCCTTATTATATCACATTTTTAAACATACTTTAATCACTCTAATATTAATATTAAATCTTATCTAATAGTACTTGTTTAGAATAATTTGCCTAATTGGTGCTGAAAAATAAAAAGATTCTTAATTTGAAATTTAGTAAAATTTATTTCCCACACTAGTATTTATTAAGAAAATAATTAATTAAATCTATTATAGTTTGGAAATTTCCAAACCTCTTAGATCTCTCCCAAGTAAAACTAAACTAAAACTAAATTAATTTTAATTCCAACAAAAAGCCTATTTAATTTTTACGAAACAAGATGGAAAACTCAATACGAGTCACATGTATGTCATAAAAAAGGTCAAAATAAGCAAACATGTCCTTCAATGCATGTGTAATGTTAAAGTATTATAATATTCAATGTATTACTTTTTTATATTAAAAATTCATTTGATTTTTATGATATATCACAAAGATACACTATCTTCAACAAACCTCTTAATTGATTTTGACTTTTGAATTTGATTGAGATTTTTAATTGTATGTAAAAGAATTTTTTTTGATATTTTACTTATTCTGCTTTATTTTAAAAGCACATATTTTCTTGACAAAACGGTTTTTATCCACTTCCAGGTTTGAAACTACCAAACTAAAAAAATATTGCTTAATAAAACTATTTTATTATATGAACACTATTTTGAAAATTAAGTTTTAAAGAACATCAAAGTTGAAATTTTTTTATGTTTCAAGACAAAGTATTGAAATTACTCACTTAATTTTACACCCAACTTAATTTTACATTATAACATTAATTCAATCTTTCTTAATATTTATAAATTCCATTTTTTCCCATTTCTTATATTATAAAATATATTTTCTAAATATTTACAATTCCCACCCACTCTCCATTAATTTTATAATATAATCAAATAATATCTACAATTATATGTATTTGCAATTAAATGCTCAGACAGCCAAGGGTTTGTCTTCAACCAAAAGGTCAGAAACTCTAGTCCACAATTAGCTTCATCACAGCAATTCCCACAAACATTTACAAGCTCCAAAATCCAACTAACTCTAGTCCACCCACATACATTTGCTCCAAAATTTTAAACGGTGCAAAATCAAAAAGATTAAATTCATGAAAAGCTTTCATACTGCAAGTCTCCAATCTTCCATTAATGATACCAAATTTTGTTGCAATATTAATTAATTATGAACAAATAAATTAGAAATATATGTGGCGTTTCCAGGATTATATGACACAAAAAACAAAGTCACCAATCAGGATATACCACACTGCTAGATTGATTTAGCGCCCGAGCCATTATGCCAAGAGGAACTGCATCATCCCCCAGAATTGGTAATGGGCGCAATTAATTTATTTTATGTAATTATCTAAAATACAAAATAAATTAATAAATATTGAAGAAAAACATTTGAGATTTAAAATAGATTTATCTTTGAGTAGCTCAGTGGAAGGAGAAGTCGTTAATTATAAGGCTCACGGCAAAACACAATGGAAATTGAATCTTGTCCACTGCCCTGAACACCGAAGTGTTTCATCTCATCATCGCATCAAAGATTAAATTGTGAAATTATTAGATATGAAAAAAAAAATTGAATTTTAAATGTATAAATAGGGCGTAATTGTGTGACATTCAGATCATGGATTATTGAAGAACAAATATAATTAAAAATATAAAAAATTAAAAAAGAATCATCTATGATTTAGCTCAGTGGAAGGAGAAGTCGTTAATTAAAAGGCTCACGGCAAAAACCAATTGAAATTGGATCTTGTCCACTGCCCTGAACACCGAAGTGTTTTATCTCATCATTGCACCAAAAATTTAATTAGATTTGAAAAAAAATAAAATTGTAGGAATAGGGCGTCAGTGTGTGTAACAATCAGATCATGGATTATTGAAAATATTAATAATCTCACTGAAATCCGCTAAGATTATTTTGATTTTTCATCATTTGCCCGATTCAAAACTACGATGAAACAAATATTAAAATCTCTATAAACCTAAAAAAGATTGCAAAAAATTAATAAAGAAAAACGAAGAAATTTGCTCAGACAGCCAAGGGTTTGTCTTCAACCAGTAAGGTCAGAAACTCTAGTCCACAAATAAGGCTCATCACTGCAGTCGTAAATCTTGAAACAGTTTTGAAATATCGGAAAACAAATATAGCTTTGAAATTTAATAGGTAAGGAAGAATTTCATCACCTGGGAGATTATGGATCTCATGTTAGAACAGGATGATTGGTTTGAGAGGAATTGAAGAAAGAATATGATGGGGAAATGGAGGAGGCGAAGGGTTTTTGTAAGGTGAAATTAGGGCTTAGGGTTTTGTGGAGTATGGAGCGGCGGATTGAATGGGTTTCTAACTACTTTCATGGGTTGTTAGTGGGCCTTAACGTTCATGGGTTGATAATGAGCCTTAACTACAAGCAACAAACTAACGGTCAGGATTGAAGTCATTTTAACAAGAAGTCTTTTGAAATACCGTCTTTTTGAGAGACGAATCTCCCAACCCATTAAAGATTAATGTCAACTTATCGTATTTTTAATGCCTATTTAAATTATTCTCAATGCCTACTTATATTATTCTTAATGCTGACTTATCGTATCCTTAATGCCTACTTTCAATGTCTTAAATGTCTGCTTACATCATTTTTAATGCTTATTTACAATATTTTAAAAATAAATAATGAGTCCACCCAATTAGAGTGGTCTTTCAAAGAGACCTTCTCTCACAAGAATTTGTTCATTTTAATTTCAATCATATCCAACTTCACTACTTCATTATTGAGACTGTCTCACCGTGAGATGGCCTCAATTGGACTGCCTCCAAACTCTTTAAAAAAGAACCACTGCCCTATATAATTCAAGTTTCATAGTTTTATTTTTTTGTTTTTTAATGAGCTGTTTGTATGGGCTCGTCTTATGGTGAGACGGTCTAATACAAGACTCAACTTTATACCCCAGTGACACTGCTTTTTATTGTAATGATTATTTGAGAGAGGAAGATGAGATCTTAGACGGAATGAAACTAGGCAATTAAATAATATTTCTATAGATCATTAATATTTCTATAGATCATTTGTTCGATGATATTAACAATAAACATATAAGCAACTGGTTTAACCAGACACGGCTAGTTTAATAAATAAGAGAACAAGTCAAAACAGTCAATCTTCTTTTGTTCGTTGGTAACAACGAACTAATGGGTGAAAGAAAGATGCTTATTTCGACCTTAGTTTATCGTTTGTTGTTACTAATATCAAATAAAGTTGAGATTTATTTTGACCTCGATGTCCTTTGTTTTTTTAGTATTAACAAACATATAAAGACTGTCAAGTTTATTTTGTTCCTTGTTAGTGAATATCTATCACCTTAGTTTGGGACTGAAAGGTAGTTATTCTCAAACTTAATTTTTTACCTATCCTTAATAATAATAATAACAAACTATAAAAAGCGTCTAAGGTATCGTCACTATTCATTTTGCAAAAATGAACAGTGAATCTACTGTTACATTTACATTCTTCTATTTTCAAACCTTCTGTTTAGTATCAATGCTGCTCCCTCATCTTTCCTTACTCCTCTATCAACAAAAGAAACCTTATGTGATCGAGCGAAATCATCCCCATGCTTCACCTCCTTCTTCCTTAAACATCATTTTTCGTTGATTTAACCCTGATTTCAGGTTTTGCTTGCGAAATCCTCAAGCAAAGAAACCACTTTTTATGACATATTAAACATAAAGACTCGCTTAGTATTATTGTTGTTTTTTCTTTTTTAATTTTTTTAAATTATGCAAGATATGTCATATAATATATAATGAATAAATAATACTTTGGGTTAAATTTATTAAAATTATGGTGATTATAAAACATACATTTCAAAATGTAAAAGCCAACAAAAAAGTGAACCGAAATGCTAAAAACCAAACACTCGTCATAGTAAGATTTAGAAAGGTCGAGGTATCTAAATTACCAAATATGACCTCAACTTCCCCAAATTGGGATCCCATAAGGGCACTATTATTGGTGACCTAATATTGGGTCACATGACCCAACAATAAGAAAAATGCTAAAAATGGTGATCTATTTTTAGGTTGGTCATGCAAAAGGTTGGGGGAAAATATTAATGGATGACCCGTTCATTTGAACGGTCATCCCAATTTTTTTCAAAATTTAATGCCACGTGTCGCGTTCTGATTGGGCATTGAAATTTAACAGCCTGCTGCCCCCTGCATGTCTCTGACGTGCGTCAGCTGCAGGCCACGTGGCGCGTTCTGATTGGGTGAGAAAAAATAGCCGTTTTTTGCCTTTAACGGCTATTTTAGTATTAAAATAATTTTTTAAAAAAAAAAAAAAATTATACCAACGGTCATATTTTTTCGAGATCTATAAAATGAGACCCATATTGATATTTTTTGACATAATTTTTTTTTTACATATTTTGTTCTTATTTTCCTACTTTTTTTGGTTTAAAAAAATACCAAAGTAATCATTTCAAAAATCCCAAAAAAAAAATATGGATTCAAATAACCCAAATTATGGAAGAAATCCATGTAAAAAAAACCAAGGAAAAAATCTTCTCACAATCAAAGTGCTCAAATTCAATATCAAAATCCTCCGTTTAATCCTTCATTTTCTCAAAATACTCCAAATTCTTCTTATTATATTCCTCAAAATATCCCAAAATCATCTTATTATGTTCCTCAAAATACCCAAAATTCTCAAACTATGTTTCACCACCATCATCAATCTCACAATGTCAACTCTAATATTGATATGTATTCAACTCCAATAAGGGGTGAAAGTTTAGATGAAAATGAGATGGAGTATGATGATGATGATGATGATGATGATGATGATGAAAATCAAGGAAATGATCAAGATGTTCAATATGGTGAAGATGGAGGAAATTCTGTTCATCATGTTGATGCTAGTCTTTACACGCAACCATCATTTCAAGATCTAGTTTCACAATTTGGTTCACCACCGAGCTTCACTCAATTGGTTCAACCATCTCAACAGCTACCTAATAATAATGATGAAGCCCCTATACATTCAAAGAAAAGTTGGGATTTGATTGAAGATATTGCTCTCATATGTTCAGTCATGAACACAAGTACAGATCCAATTGTGAGCACCAACCAAAAGATAAGAGTGAGGTGGCAGAAAGTTAAGGAAGCTTATGAAGCAGCGAGGATGGAACGACCCCATCTGATCCCACGAAGAACCGCCGACATGCTTAAATGTCGTTGGGGTAGAGTTGCTCCAGCATGTTTGAAGTGGTCTGGAAGTTATGATGAGGCTGTTAGGAGGAAGAAGAGTGGCACGACAGACGAAGATGTGCTTAAAGAAGCGCATTTAATCCATCAAAGAAAACACGGTAACTTTAACTTGATTGAGCAATGGAAAATTTTAAGAAAGTATAACAAGTGGAAGCAAGTGGTAAAAACTAATCAAAAAAAACAATTGGATCAACAACCAACTGATGATGTTAGTAGTAAAAGTAGTGGGAAAATATCAAGGACCGAAGAAGATTCTGAAACTCCAACAAGTGAACCTCAAGGAGGATCATCCACGCGCCCCGAGGGTGTGAAGAAGGCTAAGGCTCGCATGACAAAGAAGATGGTCGCAGATCAATCAATTCAAGCTTTGAGTGCATTTGGAGAGAGTCTTCGACTTAATTCAGAAATAATGAAAGAGAAGACAGAACTTCAAAAACAAAAAGAAGCCCGAAAACAAAAACAACTTCAACTGGAAGAATATCGAATGAATTGGGAGATCTATGAATCATTAAGCAAAAAGGAAACTCTTCAGCCATGGGAAGCTGATATGATGGTTCAACTCGGACAATACCTTCAGAATTACAATCGTCAGTAGATATTTTAATTATGTAATGTCTTAATTATGTTTTAATTATGTATTGTTTTTAATGATGGTTTAATTATGTAATGTTTAAAAATGATGTTTTAATTATGTATTTATTTGATGTATGTGCATTGTAATATTTATTTGAAGTTAACGAATTTTTCTTAAATATTAAAAAATATTTATTAAAAATTATATTTATATTTATATTTATTAAAAAATATTATTTTTATTAAAAGAATAATTTTTTTTAATTATAAAATAGTAGATCTATTTTAATCAAATAAAAAATTATATTACCTTTGTACATGAAAATATTATTATAAAAAAATAAAGATAAATGTTAGATAAATTAAGGGAGAGAAATTATGGTGGGGTAGAAAAAAAGTAAGAAAATGAGGATGATGACCTTTTAAAAGAAGTCATTGTTAATAAAATTAGGTTAAAAGATAAAATTTTAGGAGAGAGAAAAATTGTAAAAGAGTGTGATGACCTTTTTTAAAGGTCACCATTAAAGATGGCGTAAAGAAACTTGTTTTCAAATCCACACTGGTTGGCACACCAATACCCTCTCACGTGTCTGAAAATTCTAGATTTAACTCTCATCATACGCAATCAGCAATCGACACGTGCTTAATTTAAATTACTAAATTACCCTTCCATACCAACCAATATCTTTGTGATAATCTCTTCATTTTTCTCTTCTTTCCCTTTTCCTCCTTTAGTTCTCTCTTTTTTTTTCTCCGCATTTATATATATTTTTTAATCTTAATTTTATTTCTGGATCTATTAGTCTGGGATTTTAGTTAATCGATGTAAGCATCTGGGTTAAAAAGGTTTGGGATATTTCTTGAATTTATTGATCCAATCAAGGTAAGAATTTATTTCGTGTTAATCATAATAATATTTTTTTTTTAAAAAAAGTAAAAAATTTTGATTTAGATTGTTGTCTTCTATGATTTAGGATTAATTTTTGGAATTAGGGATCCGTTTAGTTGTTCATAATTTTAGATTTTTAAGGGTATTTATGTTGATTCCAAGATAATTGTTTCATTTAATTTCGTGCGTCAGATCTAATTTGCCCATTCATGCTTTTTTGTGGGATCTCTATGTGATTATATCGTGGATGATGATTTTTGTAGAATTATTTAGCCTGTTGATGATACTAAAATGAATTTTCAATTTCCCCTGATTATAAATTACAATAGATTGAAATTAAACATCAATTTTTTATAGAATTTTCTTGTTTGATGGGAAAATTTTAGTACAATTAAACAAATGGTTGGTATTTCTTATATTGAATTTTTTTTGATCTGGTGTTAATTGTTGAAAAATTGAAGCTAGAGTGATGAATTATGTTTATTTTTTGAGCAAAAAAGTTGTAGAAAAGAGTTAGTGTACCCAAATCCCCAATTCAGTGGTTGAATTCTTATAGTTTTAGTTGTGGACTTATTTCTTAAAAGGAGATGAATGTTTTTGGTTTGTTTGTTTGGTTGTTAAGACGGGTTTCTTAGCCTTGATGAGGGTGGTTAAATCATTTAGAATATTTTAGTCCACAATCATATTCTAAATTCAGGATGTGGAGAAGTAATTGAGGATGCGGTTAAGATGGGGTTCATTAGCTTTGGTTCATTAGCTTTCATTTAGGACGAGGTCAAAATGTGGAATCATTTCATTGGGATGTTGTATCTAGATTCTTGTATATTGTGGTCTTTAATGTCATGTTTAGAAGCAATAAGCATATATGTTTCTGGATAGGCTTACAGTTGTCGATACTATTGTTGTTCTAGTAAGCTTATAGAACGTCGATTGTGTAATGTGTGCATTGTTTTTTCAGCATACACTTATCTGCTACCTTAGTACTTTGATGTTTGTGTAGATGGTTATGGGGGTTATGTCCTGATAGTATATGTGCTTTCACATTTTTGGTGATTATTGGGACTTTAATGTTTTTTTGCTTGTGCACTTACATACTAGAAGTTATCTGTGCATCTTTCTCAAACTGAGGTACTCTTTGGCCGCACTCTCCTTTATGGGTATGAGTTGCCACCTTCGTTCCCTCCCCAGACCCTGATCATAGTTTTCTATGAACGGGATATACAGGGCATGATGATGACGACGACTTATATATTCGAAGTTGAAGATGATGTTTGTCGCCAAACGTCAATTAAAAAACAACCTCTTTGTTATCACTAACAAGAACAAGTTTGCTGCTGCGGTGTGATTTGTTGTTGCTGATGATCCTTACCTTAATTTCATGTTTCATTACTGCAGTGAGGTGATGTAAACTTCTTGAGCTCCTGCTGCCGTATGTGAGTTAAATTGTATCTACCTCTGGTGTACAACAAATGGGTGAATGCGACTACTGTGGTAACTTGAGGACGATGATACTGCAGAATGAGTTATCCACATCTTACCAGTTTGATCTTCTCCTTTCTCCCATTGTCTCATTTTGGGGTTGTATTGTTCGTAAGATAAGGTATAATTACAGTCCCGAGTGGGTGTAGTATCCAAAGTCATCATTATTGTTCAAAAAGTGTGATAATATAGAGAAGATAGAATAAAACAGGAGAGTAATTGTTGAAATAAATGAGTGATAGTTAAGAGTAAATGTACACTCCGTAAAGTAGTTTATATTTTAAAATCTTACTAACATACTACAGTCAAGAGATTCATCGGACTTAAAGGCCGAAGATGGAGTCAGAAAAACCCGCACACGTGAAAAAGCCAAAGAAGAAGCAGGTGAAGGATGAGTTCGATCGCATTAAGCAAGCCGAGAAGAAAAGGAGGAGGTTGGAGAAAGCTTTGGCGACTTCTGCTGCCATTCGAATGGAGCTCGAGAAGAAGAAACAGTTGAAGCAAGAAGAGCAACAGAGGCTCGATGAAGAGGGTGCTGCAATTGCTGAAGCGGTTGCTCTCCATGTTTTACTTGGAGAAGACTCCGATGACACGCCTAGAATCGTTCTTAACAAAGAGGAAGACTTCGGCACTTGGCATCGTGCCCTTTCATCCCATCAAAACCGAAAGTGCTCTGTTGAGAGTTTTGGCTGGTTTCCAGGAGCTTACGGACAAGAGCGAGAGTGGAATCACTTTGGAGAAATCCGTCAGCCACTTTCTTTGTTTCCTCTCGAGAAAAACTTCCGCTTGCCATGCTTTGAGGATGGATCTTGGAGCCACGATGATATCTCTGCCGGGCTCATCGCAGCACAGGCTGTTTCATCCCTCCAGATCGAAGACGATGCACGTGTCGACGGTTTTCTTCAACCGATGTTGAGATGGCCGAATTAAGGGTTTTAATTATATTCAATATAGAATGAGGCAGAATAGCACTGAATAATCAATGAATGTGTATATACTGCTGCCCTGATACGCCTTTTTTTCTTTTTTTAGTACCCAAGACTTTGATTACTTTGTTGTGTCGATCGTGATTCCTTTCTTTGTGGTTTAGTTCTTTGTGTTCGTTGTGTTTTGTAGAGGATGAATTGAGTTGTTTTTTGTCGAGACTGGGAGATACTGATTACTGATAGATTGACAATATATTTGTGATTGTGCTTTAAATGGGTTATGTTCGTGTTTGTTTAACTATCATTGGGTTCTTTAGATGATCGACTCGAGGTTTTTGCATTCGCATGGAATTCTGGAAAGAAATGCCTTGTTCTTTCATGACCAAGGTTCTCTTGATTCAATTCAGTGGGAATCAAATTGTTTAGTAGCCTTTTAACTCCGGCAAAGAAAAGAATCTATAGTTTATTTCTCAAATATTGTGGAACAAGTTCTCTATTTGCTCGTTCTCATAAACTTGTACATGATTTTCATTGGCATTTACCAGTTAAAATAAATTTATTTAATCTTATTAGATTACTTTTGTAATTGTTTAATGAAATGCATTAGGACTATCATTCTAAGAATTATTTTCAAGTCGATGATCACATCCTCTTTTATGGATATAGGTTGTCGTGACCATAATAATTTATGGGTGGGATGCACTACAGCACTAGATATAATGATGATGATGATTAATAGATATTTAATGTCGAATATATGCTCTGAGAACGGTGAAAAAAAATAGGATCATGAAATACAAGGGAATATAATTATATTGTTTAGATATAAAACCTATTTGTCCTTTACAATCCCAAATTGTGGGGTCAAATAATATAAATAACATTTCATTACAAGATCGAAGCGACTAACAAATTTTCAAGTCATTTGAGTCGATAAAGAACACAAGTTTTAAAGCGATAAATCAGAGCGAATTTTACAAAGATACAGTTTCAAAGCGATAAAATTCAAGTTACTCAGCTGTCACGACGTGAATTCTGTCTTAGAGGCGGTGATGCTTCATCACCAAGTTGCTGCTGTTGCCTAATAACGTCCTGGTTTGGTCCTTCTAGCACTGAACTCGTGGAAGGTTTATCACCAGCAGGAATGAGATTCTTAAACCAAGACACTTGGAGTCGGGGTGAATTCCTATTAGAGCTCTGGTTGTCCGGGGATCGTTGTGAGTTAGATGCAATTCCTGCAAGAAAACGGTATGCAACCTTGCTTGCCGTGACAATCTCCGTCTTAACTTGTTTGAACTGCGGTAACATAGCATCAGGAATTGGTCATCATGATATCGAACAAAATACTAAATCACTAATGATACCAGGTTTAAATGAAAAAGGACATAGAAGATCATCCATGAAGTACAGAACTAGGCGTTGGAACAGGACAAACATTGACGATAGTCTAAGCATCAACCATATCATGGAATCAACTAAACTTTAGCACTCTTTCTGATGCTATCTTCTTCTACAAAACCACCAAAATTCTTTACAAAAATCTCTATTTTAAGAAGACAAGTGACATATATCTCCCATATCACTAATGCAGCTCTAAGCCTCTAAGATGTAAAAGAGCTGACAGAACAACGGCAAATAATTTTGAAGAAAATAGCTTTGCTCTCATGCTATACTCACTCTAGCAACAAACATCCTGACAATACTCCATTGGGTATAGTTCTTCAGAGAGGAAAAGACATTGGAGTTTTTGATGATTATGTAATACGTTTGTTAAAATGCATACATGGAACACCAAGATAATAAAAACATAGTCTTAAATACAAAGTTGAGCAGTCATCTTACACGATATGCAGTGTTTCCTGCTATTTCAACTGCAGCATCACCAGCATGTGCAAATCTGTTTACCCAACCTGCAAAACCAGAATAGTCTATTATTACATTGAAATTTTGTTGGGACATCAGAAGCATTCAAATAGTAAGAACTGAAATAATCATAGATCATCACAGCAATCAGCTTAAACAGAAATTACTGCTGCAAGTACATCTATATACATGCAACAATGATGATGGCATCAGACACTTGATGTTAACCAATTGTTAAAATGACATTTATGATGACACATCTTGGACTGCATTACAGCATGATTCGATATTGGAACCCTACAAGCAGAACTGACACTTCTAATTGGTATGTCACTTCATATGATCACATCAGCTCAGAAATTTCATACTAAATCAACACAATCCTATAAATGAACAAAACAATTCATTATATCAATATATCCGAAAATATGCACATGCAGAGCCAACAACAATGTTCTTCATTCTTGAAGCAACGGAGTACTAAAAGAACTGGCACGATGTTTTATACCTGGAAGTTTTGGAACATCAAGCCTTTCACATAACTCATCACAAAAGTGATTGCAATTTTTTGCTAGCAAGTCATAGGAGAACCCAGGCCACTCTCTACTGAGTTCCCTTAAAATCTGATTAACCTTAAAGATAGAAAGATTTGTTTGTCCCAGAACAATTTTTTCACGGTATGTATACATGGGATTTTTTGTAGCAGGGCAGCTAAACACTCCACTTCCTTGCTCACAGTATCCAAAAGACCACTCATCTTCTCCATACACCTGAAATCATGGCATGAAATTTTTCACCAATGACCCACGGTTCATTTCATAAAAAAAAATTTGATCATACAAATAGCCAATTACTCAGTGATAAAAACTGTATCAAAATAAAATCCCAAAGCAGCACTACCATAGTCAACGAAAATTATAATGATCATGAGTATTTGAATTTTGCAGGGAAAAGACTATATAATTCACATAACAAAATTCCAACCCCCTGCAACCATAGTTCAATAATCATTTAAATTGTTTTAGTCCACAATCATAGTGTGGGTGGTAAAAAGAGTGATGCTGATGCACTATGATAAACAGTTCAGCAGCTGAAAGGTTGCCGGTTGCTAGCACAAACAAACATCAGAACAAAGGACGACAATTCAGCACCATGACTAGGACAACTATGAATTACCAGATAGGGCAAGCTCCCAGATATACAACAGATACATGTAAAACCAATGAACACTGCAACAAGATTTATGATCCCTGATTAAAATCACAAGTACATTGTGGGAGTTCCAACAATCTTGCTGCTCGTAAATTGACAACTAAAGCTGGTAACCTAGAATTCTAAATACTATATACTGTAAACTAAAAAAGAACAAAACACCCTCCAAATCATTTGTAATTACGTTGTAGTTTAAAATATTAAATCCCGATATCTATTCAATTATACACTTAAAATTTTCATATTCACCACCCATAACGAGCCATATATGTCCACTTGGGCAATTGGTCATGGATATACCCACCTTAAATCCACTCACATTCGCTCCATGATCGTGTTATACTCTACATATAATTAAAATTTGTTACAAATTTAATTTTGTGTATAATTTTATATAAATCCTACAATGTAATAAGAAAGATGAACATCCTCGATTTTTTGCCAATAGTATACATAAAATATTGTAGCTATGATGCAGAAATGTATGAGGCGGGTCAAGTTTGTATCGGGCAGGGCAGATGAATATACGACGAGTAAGACTTTATATCCACTATCTATCCACTACTTATGACCGAGACTTTTCATACTCATATTCTTTCACTATTCACCAAATTTTGTAGATATATCCGCTCAACACCTCCGACTAAGGCTAATGTTGTGCAAAATCCATATATTTTTAGTTTTTACCCGTATATCATCTCTGGTCATTGAAATAGTGCTTACAACCCGTTTGGTAGTAGGTATTACTCAATATGGTGGGAATGATGATGAAAAAGTAGTGTAGTTTTGATAAGAAAATCTCTTTTCAAATTAAATGATTATGTTTCCTCCAATCGTCTCATTCTCTTTATAAAATAAAATTAATTCTGATATATTATCATACGAAAATAAGATATTAGCTGACAATAAAGAATTGTGAAATTTTTTTATAATTAAAGTTTTATAATACATTTTATAAAAATTTATACTACAAATTATATATATTATCATTTAATATCAACAATGAAATAGTAGTACTACTTTAGTAAGAGTAGTTACTTTTCCATCCATAGAGGCTACAGCCGTCCGATTGTAGTTAAGTTGTAGAGAGAACAAAACCCAGAATTCTCAGACAGTACTTAAACCATTTTTTCTGCTTACGATAACAAGTTTACATTTGAGAAAGAAAAGATTGAGACATTTTCGGGGTGATTTGAAATTTGGGTTTTGTAATTGAAGAATTAGGGTTTGTAAATTGTAATTGCATCTTTTTTAGGGAAGAGATGACGGATGTCATACTACACGTTTACGATGTGACTAACAGTGGTTCAGAAAAGACGAACAACACTATTATGCAGATCAATATGATCTTCAAAGATGGTATTGGTTTAGGCGGCATTTTTCACAGTGCTGTACAGGTCTTTTTCTTAGTTTGACTTATTTTGACGTTGTACAATTTTATCTAGATCTAGGTTTTAGCTTCTTACTATTGTTTATTATTGCTTTTTAATTTAGTTTTGTATTCCGTGCTTGATTTATTTGCTCAATTTGTCGGTTTGATTGATATTTTTTTTGTATTTTAAGGGAAGTTTATAGAATTATATTTATAGTTTCAAGCTTATGGCTTATTTTTGGAGGAGGAAATTTTAGGTTAGATTATATTGGCGAAGTAATTTATTTTTGCGAGCAGATGAATGATGTTGAGCTGCAATCGTATTGGTAGTTCAATTGGATTTAGCTGGACTATATTTATGTGAAGAATATATTCACATATATGAATTGATATATCTTGAGTTTGGAGGGTGTTTTGTTCTTTTTTAGTTTACAGTATATAGTATTTAGAATTCTAGGTTACCAGCTTTAGTTGTCAATTTACGAGCAGCAAGATTGTTGGAACTCCCACAATGTACTTGTGATTTTAATCAGGGATCATAAATCTTGTTGCAGTGTTCATTGGTTTTACATGTATCTGTTGTATATCTGGGAGCTTGCCCTATCTGGTAATTCATAGTTGTCCTAGTCATGGTGCTGAATTGTCGTCCTTTGTTCTGATGTTTGTTTGTGCTAGCAACCGGCAACCTTTCAGCTGCTGAACTGTTTATCATAGTGCATCAGCATCACTCTTTTTACCACCCACACTATGATTGTGGACTAAAACAATTTAAATGATTATTGAACTATGGTTGCAGGGGGTTGGAATTTTGTTATGTGAATTATATAGTCTTTTCCCTGCAAAATTCAAATACTCATGATCATTATAATTTTCGTTGACTATGGTAGTGCTGCTTTGGGATTTTATTTTGATACAGTTTTTATCACTGAGTAATTGGCTATTTGTATGATCAAATTTTTTTTTATGAAATGAACCGTGGGTCATTGGTGAAAAATTTCATGCCATGATTTCAGGTGTATGGAGAAGATGAGTGGTCTTTTGGATACTGTGAGCAAGGAAGTGGAGTGTTTAGCTGCCCTGCTACAAAAAATCCCATGTATACATACCGTGAAAAAATTGTTCTGGGACAAACAAATCTTTCTATCTTTAAGGTTAATCAGATTTTAAGGGAACTCAGTAGAGAGTGGCCTGGGTTCTCCTATGACTTGCTAGCAAAAAATTGCAATCACTTTTGTGATGAGTTATGTGAAAGGCTTGATGTTCCAAAACTTCCAGGTATAAAACATCGTGCCAGTTCTTTTAGTACTCCGTTGCTTCAAGAATGAAGAACATATGATCTTTATCTACCATTATTAGGGGGCGTTTGGTTCGCACAAGGGAATCGGAATGGAATGAGGAAAGGGAATGAAGGAGAAAGGAATGGATTCCCCTAATTTAGCCTAGTCGTTTGGTTGTGTTCAGGAAACGGAATCAATCCCTTTGTGACTGTTTGGTTCAAGTTGGATTAATTGATTCCCTTTCAACAGAGATTAGGAACAACCCAGAAAAGGAACAAAACAATGGCGAAGAACTTCAATTCACTCGAACAACAAAACGATGTTCATCAATGGCGGTACAGAAATCTATGTAGAACAACCCAGAAATCCAATTCATCCTACAAATCCAATTCATCAAAAATCAAAAACGCAACAGAAACGAAATTACAACAAGAATCAAAAACGCAGGCTTTCATCAATGGTGGTACAACACAGATTCAACAAGAACACGAAGAAGAATGGAGGCAGCAAAATCGAGATTGAGAAGAAGAGAAGAGAAGTTGAGGAAGATGAACGAGGCGTGAACAGGTGAACGTGCCACCCCTCACTGATGTTCACTGAGCGAATCAGTTCGTTGTTCGCCTATTCGCACTTCGCAAAGCCACTGCTGGCTGCTACTGCTGCTTCCGTGAACAGGTGAACGTGAAATCAAGACCACCAGACCCATCAACGCCGACGGCCCACCACCAAATCAACCCACCTTCAATTCAAGTTTTGTTTTTATTTCAAGTTTCAAATCTCTTTATCTGTTCCTTGTCTCATCGTCGTAGCCTCAACCGAGCAGCCGCCGCCAGCACCGGCCAAATCAACCCAGCCGTCGCAGTTCAGGAAGGATGGAGGCGCGAGGAAGGAGAAATATGGTGAGGAAGGAGGCGCGAGTGAGAAAGGGAAGGCAGCAGCTGTGGGGAAGGGAATGGAATGGGAAAGTGGAGGGGGAGGGAGGGAATGAGGATTACCTCATTTTAGGTAATCCAAAACCTTAATATGGGGAAAGGGAATGATTCTAACTGCGAACCAAACAACATCAAAGGGAATGGGGTATTTCCATTCCCTTTCCCTTTCCTTAATACCCCCAACCAAACGCCCCCTTAATAGTGATGCCAATTGCCAATATAGTGGATTAATTACCATTATTAAATGATCATGGTTTGGGTGTGTGGGGAAATGATGGGTAGGATTAGGAAGGCTGGGAAATGGGCCCAGTCCAACTATCCATGTCCTTCATCCACCAACCTTACTTTTCACCAGTAACTACTCTCATTGCTTTTCACATGTCATATTATTATCAAGGTAATAGAAGTACTTAATCTAAAATTTGTCCAACATATGATATCACTATTTTTTATTGATTATTTATTTATTTAATATACTTATAAGTAATGATAAAAAAAAGACGGAAAAAATAAAAAATATGTAGAAAGAATAAAGAAAAAAAATAAATATGTCGATAATAATATGAGAAAAGAGAACATGAAATAACTTCAAAATTGTAGTAAATTCATTGAAACAAATGATATATATTAATACATCATAATCTTTTCCTTCCCTTGTGAATGGTGTGAGCAAAAATTACACAAAACTTTTTTTAAAATTCATTACAAATTTTAGTTATCTATTTAACAGTTATTGGAAGGACCGTATGATTATTATTTTTTACTATTTATGTTATTGGTTGAATGACTGTTTATAGGGATTTTAATATTTAGTGTTAGTTATTTGTAGTATTTTGTAAAACTCATTACTAAATGTTGATTAAAATATATTGGACAAACCAAAAATAATAATAATAAAATATTTGTAGCAAATGAATATGATTAGCAGCAAATGAATATGATTTTTTTTCCTAACCCTACGTTTCCAATTACACGTGCTTTACATTTCAACGCTAAGACAATATGGTTTAAAGTCTCAATTAAATACTCCAAATTTCGAAAATTTGAATAAAATAAGATGTTTTAACAACTTAATTTCAAAAATAAGTTTCGTGAAAACTTAATTTTCAAAATAAGCGTCCGTATATCCAAACCTAGCCTTGGAGTAAGTCGTTATTAGTAACAGCGACTTAATGCGTTTTAAGGTTCCAGTTTTCAGTTACTTCCTCGTTCCAACCTAAGAGATTAAAGAGTTCTCAGTTCTCAGCGACTTATGGCTTTTATTTATTTATTTATTTTTTGTCTTTCGCTGTTAGTAACAGCAATTTACTCCAAGGCTAGGTTTAAATGTACGGACATTTATTTTGAGAATTAAGTTGTTAAATAATCTTATTTTATTCAAATTTCCCCAAATTTCTACATACAATTTACAACTTTAAGCAAAAAGTCTAAAACTTACTCTTTTGAAACTCTTTCTTGAACATATGTGAAGTATTTCATCCAAAGTCTTGTTGGAATTGCGTACAAAATGGAGCTGGTTAACAATAGGCGAATAAAAGAAAGGTGATTTTATTTGACCAAGTTTAGTTTGTTCGCTATATATAATATCGAACAAAAACTTTTTGACTGTAGTTGACTTTATTAGAACATTTTCTATCTTGTTTGCTATGCTAGCAGCTAACAAGCCCCCACCTTAAGCTCGAATAAACAAACAATTATTTTAAAAACACAAATTCTTGTGAGAGACGATATCTTTGAGAGACCATCTCTAATTGGAAAGGCCTATTATATATATATTTTTAAAATATTGTAAGTAGGCACTAAGAATTATTTTAAAAATATTGTAAGTAAACACTAAGAATTATGTAAGTAGACATTTAAGATATTGAAAGTAGGCATTAAGGATACGATACATAAACATTAAGGACAATATAAGTAGGCATTAAATATACAATAAGTGGGTATTAATCTTTAATGAGCTGGACTCGAAATATGTCTCTCAGACTAGCTGTTTTAAAAATTACTTATTAAAAACTTATCTTTAAAATTTTTTATTATAAAAAAGCTAAAGTTATCAAAAAATAATGAGAGACTATCAAGTTCCGTTGACCAAAAGGCCATATCTTTGGGCCTTTGTCTATAAGGTGAAAACAACACCGATAATTGAAAGATTGAAATAAATAAGATTATTTAGCATTTTAATTCCAAGTATAAGATTGGGATAAACTTATGTCCCAAAATAAGCTTTCGTACGTCCAAGTCTAGCCTCGGGTAAGTCGCTGTTAGTAACAGCGACTTAAGGGAAAAAAAAAAAAAAAAGTTGAAAGTCGCTGTTAGTAACAGCGACTTTTAGCTTTATAATTTTCCAGAATCCTTCTTCCTCCTCACTTCATTTCGCGATTTAGTTTTTCTCCCGCAATTCTCTACTTTCTCCTTCTTCATTCGAACCTTGTAAGGATCTTCATTCCTTCAACTAAGGTCATCAAGTTTCAAGTTTGTACCAGTAATTAGTGCTGTAGTCTTCTTAGATTGACCTAAGGTAATTTTTTTTGGTTTTTTTTCAATATTCGAAAAATTAGGGTTTGTTGTGTTTTAATCAATTTTCACATTAATGTAGGTTGACAAGCTTCCAATTACGTAATTCTTCTTGATCTACAGCTAATTGAGGTTCGTTTTTATTATAAATTTTTTCATTTGGTGGTGAATTTAAAATGTATGTCATGTGTAGTGGGCATTTACACTTGAGCTCTACGATTATGTCAAATGTAGTTGTTATTTACATTGATCCTCACTTTTAAAAGTTTGTTCCAGAATTATTAGTTGAATGTAAAATGTATAGTGGTCATATATTTATGAAGTTGATGGTGATGTTGATTTTTTATGTGTTGTTGTAGAAATGGCTTCATTTCGTGTCACCGTTGTATGCTTTTGGAATGGTTCAATTCGATCAACTAGTAATAATGTTAAGTATGTTGGGGGAAAACGTAAACTGTTTGCATGCAACTCATACATGGATTTGAATGAATTTAAACATTTTATATGCTTTAGGATTGGCATTGACACTACAAGAAGTACTGTTAATTTAAGTTTTAAATACAATCTGAGTGGAGATTTGTTAGCTTTTCCGGTTGAGGATGAGGAAGCTATAGATGCAATGTGGGAGTATTCAAGGTCTACCCCTAGTCCTTCTTTAGAGTTATATGTAGAAGAGGTAACCCTAGGGAACGAAGATGTGAACGTAGTGGAAACAAATGCATTTATGAATATAACTCCTTCTGCTCCTTCTCATACGCCCTTCCCTACCCAAGAAACCCAAAATCCCTTTATGCCATCTTCCTCTTATCCTTCTAATGAACCCAATCAACTTCAATTTCAAGTGACAAATGATGATACTTGTAACTTAGAAGATACAAATGAGCCTTGGGATGATGTTATTAGTGAGAGTAATGAATTCGTTGAAGCTCCTTCTGAGGATGATGTTGGTATTGACGAGGAGGCTTTAGCTAATGACATGACTTTAGGAAACATTCCAACAATCGTTGCCCCTACACCTTATGCACTGGTTCCCCCTCTAGATGAACACATTGAGGACAACTCTTGGAGGTCTTGGGATTGTGATACAACCTACACCGACGAAGGAGAGTTTCAAAAGGGTATGATGTTTGACAACAAGGATGCCTTGTTAGACGCTGTTAGATTGTATCATATTCGTAGGAACGTTGAGTACAGAATTGAGACTTCAAATCAAACCGTGCTCACGTTGAAGTGTAAGAGAGGGTGTGGTTGGAGGCTTAGGGCTAGGAAGACCTCCTATTCACCGTCATGGGAGATAATTACTTATAAAGGGAAGCACGGGGGTTGTATTTTAAGTACTGAAAACGTGTCAGCTGGGCACATTCATTTGACATCTTCCGTGATTAACAATCGTATTAGAAATTGTGTTGCTCAAGACCCATCAATTAAGGTTTCTGTTGTCCGGCAAATGGTCAAAGACCAATTCGGT
Organism: Amaranthus tricolor; assembly: GCF_026212465.1. Taxonomy (NCBI): domain Eukaryota; kingdom Viridiplantae; phylum Streptophyta; class Magnoliopsida; order Caryophyllales; family Amaranthaceae; genus Amaranthus; species Amaranthus tricolor. The sequence goes on along the minus strand of NC_080048.1, from coordinate 3,392,801 downwards.
GTGGAAGTGACCTATAAGTGGGCTTGGTGTGCTAAACAGCAAGCCCTTCTCTCCATCTATGGTACGTGGGAAGATTCTTATCCTCTTCTTCCACGCTTCCTGAAGGCACTGCAAATTTTAAACCCCGGTACCGTAGTTGAGTGGTTCTTTAAGGAAGATAATGATGTCGGTGTGTATGTCCGTCCTAGTATTAGAACTTTCCAACGCGTGTTTTGGGCTTTCCAACCTAGTATTGAGGGATTTAAGTATTGCAAACCCGTTATTGCCATTGACGGAACACATTTGTATGGTAAGTATCGCCATACGTTGTTGACTGCGATTGCCCAAGATGGGAACAAGGGAATATTCCCGCTTGCCTTTGCTTTGGTCGAAAAAGAATGCATAGCCGCGTGGTCTTGGTTTATAGGCTGTGTTCGTAAGCATGTGATGCATAGTCCAGGGTTATGCGTTATTTCCGATAGGCATGCGGGCATTCTAGCAACTATGGAGGAGCCGGAATGGCAACCTCCAAACGCCCATCATAGGTTTTGCTTGCGGCATTTGTTAAGCAACTTCAATCGTCAAATGGGTAATGTGAAGTTGAAGAGAATGTTTGGTAGGACTGCAGAGCAAAGACAACCCAAAGTGCGCCGATCGAGGGCTGCAGGCGCACCTACTACGGCGGATTACATGCCGTGGTTCCTCTCCATTACTCGCCGATGGATGACACCATGAGGTATCTTGGCGGCATCCCAGTACAATCCCGCAGCACCGACGATGACACACTTTGTAAGTATTCTTCAACTTTAATTATTATCCATACAACTTACACTTTAAACATTTCATTAATAATTAAGTCTTACTGCAGGCACAGGGCATTGCATCAGTCATCGGCTCCTCCCAAGAGGAGCCCGTACGGGAGATTGCCCAAGGCATACTCCTAGGCACGCAGTTTCAACACTTCATTCCGGAAGTAATTGCGCCCCACACCACTACGTACGCGTACGAGTCATCTGCTCATCAACCCGACGTTCATCTTGAGGAGGTTGACTTAACGTGTCCGGACTACGGTGGCGGGTCCTCACAGGGTGCCACATCATCAAACTATCAATCCCCTCCCCTACCCGAGCGTCATGCGACTGCATCTTACTATCGTAGGAGGCGTCGTAAACCGTCACAATTAGACAGGGTACAGGAGGAGGATTAGCATTACAATAGTTTTGTAATTATTTAACATTTGTACATACTCATTTGTAACTGTTGGTCTTTTGTGTGTAAATTGTAACATATATGTACATGTATATATTTTTACCGTAGTATCACACGTTTATTATGAGTGAATTGATGTTAACTACTCAAACTTTTGGGCGATGAATCATTCCGCGAACAATGCAGCATAAATTTAATCAAAAACATACAATCATATTCAAATAAGGATGTTGCTATTCAACATTCAACACAATTTCAAGCAAGTTCAACAAATCCAAATCCAATTACATACTTCATGCATTAAGTTAAACTAGCGTCCGTAACTAAGAAGGCTTAGTTAACTTTCTCATAATTCTTTCAGTCTCTTCTTTCCTATGTGCCATATCATCCATTTGTCTCTTTAGATCAAATACCTCATCTTTAAGCTCTTGTTTTTCCTTCTCAAGCCGTATTATTAAGTCTCTCTGCCATTTTGTACCTTCCGGAGCAATCCAGCGAAAGTATGTGCATCCTAATCCGTCAGCCAAGTAGAAAGGGTAAGCAACAAATTCACGCCCTGGATCGAAGTCGCTCCAATCAGTATTAATCTCAACTTCATAACCACATTCACAAAGCTCTTCAATACAATGCTCCTTTGACATCTACATAATACATATAATATATTAACGTTAGTGAACTTTCAAAAATAATGTTTACATTTACAATAATAAAACTAACAAAATACCTTATGTTAACTTTAACAATTGATGGAAAAGAATAAGAATGATGTAGAATGGATAAAATGAAGTATAAGAAATGATGGACCTATTTATACAACAACATTACAACGGCTATTTTCACATTCTAACGGCTATTTTTCTAATTAACAACGGCTAGTTTAGTTTTTAAATTTAAAAAAAAAAAAAAAAAAAAGCTAAAAGTCGCTGTTACTAACAGCGACTTTCAACTTTTTTTTTTTTTTTCCCTTAATTCGCTGTTACTAACAGCGACTTACCCGAGGCTAGGCTTGGACGTACGGAAGCTTATTTTGGGACATAAGTTTATCCCAATCTTATACTTGGAATTAAAATGCTAAATAATCTTATTTATTTCAATCTTTCCCAATAATTTAGCCCAAAATTATAAGTCGGCCTTCTTTACATACTCCATATTTAAGGCGGCAAAAGCCCATATAAACCACGTTCTCAAGTTTCCTTTTCCAAATTTCCTCTCTCCATCCTATTCGCTTGGTCTCCAAGAAATTTTTTTATAATTTCTTTAAATTATTTTCATAAAAATAATAAGAAATTTCTGGATATTGTATAAATACATTTCGGTCATCGCTGTATGGCTGTATTCTAGCAGAGGACCAAAACTAGGAGTACAGATTCTGCTTTAACAGGGTTTTTCTCTCTCCGTGAATTTCTTAATTTATACTACATCAAAAGGAAATTAAGAGAGAGAAGAAGAACAAGCAAGAGAAAGTAGAACTTTCCTATTTCCCACCTTTTTGTTAAGGTGATTTTATTTGCTTGTTTATTGTTTTATTTGATTAATTTCTACAATCAAATGCATAGAGTATGTTGTAAATTATTGATTGATTATTCTGCTTCTTTTTATAATCTTTGATGGCTATTTAATTTTTTTATTAGGGTTGTGAAATAGGTTTCTATTGTGATCAAATTGTTTAATTTTTACTGTGTTTTGGTTTTTAAAGACGTGGGTTCTGTTTATCTTTTGTATCGAGAAGTTTGATTATATGAGGGTATTGATTTTGTTTGATGGGATCTTATTTCAGGGGTGTAAGAAAAAACAGAAAAAAGAACCCAGAAATCGAAGTTTGTTTCGTAGATTTTGGTGAATACTCAATTTGATTTGAAGGGTTATTTTTACTTGGTGGTGGGTAGTTCCTTTGATTTGGGATTATTTCTGGAATCATGACTTTTCAAGCTCAGAATGAACGAAGAGATCGTTCTTCATTTTCTGGCCAAAGTGGTCGTCAGCAGTGGGTTGCTAGAAGTCCTGGAATTTTGAGTTCCCAGCCATCACGTTTTAATGAAAACCCGGATGGATATGCAGGTGATGGGAATAGTAGGCCGGGACAAATTGATGGTAGGTGGGGTCGAGGGTTTAGAAGAGGTGGTAGTGGTGTTGTTATTGGAAGGTCACAGCCATTGGGTTTTAACGAAAACCCCGATGTAAATGCTGGTGATATGAATGGTAGACCGGGGCAAATTGATGGTAGGGGGGATCGGGTGTTTAGAGGAGGAGATAGTGGTGTTAGTGGAAGAGGTGGTCGGAGTTTTATGGGTCGGCCTGAGCATTTAAGGAGAGATCGAAATAAAATGAGAGAGGGGTTCGGAGAGAGAGGGAATGTGAATAGGGATAGAAGTAATGATCAAAGGAAAGGGGGAGGAAAAGGTGGGGATTTTTCGGATTTGCCTCAGTTGGTGCAGGAAATTCAGGACAAGTTACGTAAAGGAACTGTGGAATGTATGATTTGTTATGATATGGTGAGGAGGACTGCTCCTATTTGGTCTTGCTCGAGCTGTTACTCGATTTTTCATTTGAATTGTATCAAGAAATGGGCTCGTGCACCTTCATCCGTTGATACTTCTGCTGAGAAGAGTCAGGGGTTTAATTGGCGGTGTCCTGGATGTCAGGCAGTGCAGCTTACAATATCGAAGGATATCCGTTATGTTTGCTTTTGTGGGAAAAGCCATGATCCGCAGTCAGATTCGTACTTGACTCCTCATTCTTGCGGTGAGCCTTGTGGGAAGCCATTGGAGAGGGATGTTCTGAAACCTGGTTTGAGCAAGGAGGATATGTGTCCTCATGTGTGTGTGTTGCAATGCCATCCCGGTCCCTGTCCCCCGTGCAAAGCTTTTGCACCTCGTCGGCCTTGTCCTTGTGGTAAGGAAGTTATTACAACAAGATGTTCTGAACGGAAGTCTGTGCATACATGTGGTCAGGTCTGTGATAAGGTTCTCGAATGTGGGCGCCATCGCTGTGATGAAATCTGTCATGTGGGTCCATGTGAGCCTTGCCAAATTCCCATGGATGCCTCTTGCTTCTGCAAGATGAAGTCTGAGACGGTTATTTGCGGAGATATGTCATTGAATGGAGAGATAACTCCAGAAAATGGCGTTTTTTCTTGTAGTTCTTCATGTGGGAAGAAATTAAGTTGTGGAAATCATGATTGTGTCGAAATCTGCCATCCGGGTCCTTGTGGGGAGTGTGAATTGTTGCCTAGCAAAGTGAAGACTTGTTATTGTGGTAAAACAAATATAACGGATCAGCGAAGGAGTTGTCTAGATCCGATCCCAACATGTTCGGGTACTTGTGGGAAGCTGCTTCCATGTGGAAAGCATTATTGTAAAGATAAGTGTCATTCTGAATCTTGTTCTTGTTGCTCTGAGCTTGTCACTCAAAAATGCCGTTGTGGGTCAACTTCTCGAACAGTGGAATGCTATAAGACCACTCTAGCTAGTGAGGAGTTTGTCTGTGATCGGCCTTGTGGGCGTAAGAAGAATTGTGGAAGGCATCGTTGCAGTGAGCGCTGCTGCCCTCTTTCTGATTCTAGTAACACTGTATCCGGTGAATGGAACCCACACTTTTGCTCTATGCCTTGTGGAAAGAAGTTGAAATGCGGGCAACATTCGTGTGAAGCATTCTGTCATTGTGGCCACTGCCCTCCATGCATGGAAACTATATTTACTGACCTTACATGTGCTTGTGGAAGGTCTTCAATCCCGCCACCACTACCATGTGGAACCCTGCCTCCTCTATGCCAATATCCATGCTCAGTTCCTCAGCCTTGTGGCCATCAATCTACTCACTCCTGCCATTTTGGGGATTGCCCGCCATGTTCTGTCCCGATTGCGAAGGAATGCATTGGTGGTCATGTGGTGCTCCGCAACATTCCTTGTGGGTCAAAGAACATAACTTGTAACAAACTTTGCGGAAAGACGAGACGATGTGGACTGCACGCGTGTGCTAGGAGTTGTCATCCGTCATCCTGTGATCCACCTAATGGCCCATCAGATCCTGCTGCAAAGGGTTCTTGTGGGCAAGTATGCGGTGCCCCAAGGAGAGACTGTAGACACACTTGCCAAGCGCTTTGCCATCCTTCGGCTCCTTGTCCCGACTTAAGATGTGAATCGCCAGTGACAATTTCATGCTCTTGTGGGCGAATTACTGTAACAGTGCCTTGTGATGCTGGGGGAAGCATTTCGACGACCTTTAATGCTTCTAATGTTTATGAAGCTTCTATTATGCAGAAACTTCCAGCACCACTTCAACCTGTGGAAGCAAGTGAAAAAATAATTCCACTAGGTCAGAGGAAGCTTACGTGTGACGATGAATGTCTCAAGCTCGAGAAGAAACGTATTCTTGCTGATGCTTTTGATATTTCTCCGCCTAATCTGGATGCCCTCCATTTTGGCGAGAATCCGGCTGTTTCACAAGTACTATCTGAATTACTTCGACGTGATCCAAAATGGGTCCTTGCAGTGGAAGATAGATGTAAGCACTTAGTACTTGGAAAAAGCAAAGGAGGCAGTAGCAACATTAAAGTTCACGTCTTCTGTCCGATGATTAAGGAGAAGCAAGATGCGATTCGGTTTATAGGTGACAGATGGAAACTCACTATTAGTGCTGCTGGTCGGGAGCCTAAGCGCTTCATTGTGGTTCATGCTACCGCAAAATCCAAAGCCCCGCCTCGTATTTTGGGACCAAAGGGTTCCGCTGCTGTGGCTGCACAACATCCACCTGTTTTTGACCCTCATGTGGATATGGATCCTAGGCTTGTTGTTGCCCTGCTTGATCTCCCGAGTGATGCATACATCAGCACATTGGTTTTACGGTTTGGCGGTGAATGCGAACTCGTGTGGTTAAACGACAAGAATGCCCTTGCTATTTTCAGTGAAGCTGCTCGAGCAGCAACTGCCATGAGAAGATTAGATAACGGATCGGTTTATCAAGGAGCTGCCGTCGTTCAACATAATGGTGCTGGAATTTCTGCACCATCTGCATGGGGAGGGACTGCGGCTTCTGCTCTGAGAAGTAACCCCTGGAAGAAGGCCGTTGTGAAGGATGCTAATAGCTGGTTTGAAGATTCATGGGGTGCGGAGGAATGGACTAATGGTAATGCAAGTGCGGATGTGGGTTCGACATCATCTTGGAAAAAACCCGAGGCTTCAGCTACAACCACAACAACGAACAGATGGACTATCCTGAATTCCGATTCCTTCTCAAGATCAACAGAGTCATCGGTGAGACCTGTTGACAACTCTCAAAGAACTGTGGCCGCTGAAAGCTCCTCTGGAACTGGATCTGAAATCAAGACTACAAATACTGCAACTGTTCAACTTATGGGCTTGCCTGAGGACAGTGAAGTTGTGGACGATTGGGAAACGGCTTTTGAGTGAAGTACCTTAGTGATATTATATTTCGTTTACATTCATAACTCGTATTTAATTTCTCCGATATTTGGGGAAAGAATTGCTGCTTTTTTGTAAATTAATGAATAGTAATGTGGATGTGAGAATCGGGTAGGAGCAAGTACCACATTCCGCATGGCTAAGGCCGGAAATCGCCTTACCTAGCTCTCATCCCTTTGCCTATCTTGTGCTTTAAAAAAGGAATCGTATTGAGGATTTATTTTGGGCTGCCGGACTGCGTCCGCGAAGTTCAGTACAGATTTTCATTTTTGACAGCTCTTTATTTCTGTTATATGCTTCCTGAATGAAATGAAGCTCTTTATTTCTGTTATATGCTTCCGGAATGAAATGAAGTACGTGAAAATTTTCTTTTGTTGTGAGAATTTTCTCTCATGCTCTTCTGAGAATGATTCCAAAGGGAAGTACATTGTCTTGTACGCTTGTTGCTGAATCAAAAGGTGATCATTTTCGACGATTGCTTTTTATCGTATAGTAAGAGCTTAAAGTTTTGTCGTTTTATCATGTGATTGCTTTGAATTTTGAGGGTCATTTCTGGTCTCAGTTAAAGAGCAGTTATTACTTTTCTTGTATAGTTTTTGTTATCAAAGGGTGAATCAAAATACCACTTTCTATCATATGTAGTTTGCAAGATTTTGGCGAGTTTTTAAGGATAAAGAACTAATATCGGTGAACACGTATTTTAAGCTCAATTAAAAATCGAAAACTAATTTCATACAATTACCAATCAATATGCAATGCAGACGAATATTATCTAAATAAGACACGATGTACTACATTTTAGACTATCTGCCATCGTTGGTCACCAACTGTGAGAAAACTTCACTGGTCGACTTGCCTAAATGCTCATCACTGGTATCCCGAATGGAAAGTATACTGGTATGAGCATGAGGAACAATTCTCGATACCGAAATATCTGTAGTGAATGTGTCGCTTGTATCGTCTGCGTCCGTTGTAGTTTTAACTTCTTGAAGCTGCAACGCATGTTCTAAGTTCCACAAAACATCGCCCATAGTCGGCCTATCTACACCATATTCTGCTAAGCATTTTTGTGCTGTATCCCCAAATTTCTTTAGAGATCTTGGCTTTATCTCGCTCTTGAGACGGGGATCAATAATACTCTCCAGGAGGCCATTCTTTTGGTACTCTAGTGCCCATTCAGCTAAATTTACTTGTTCCCTTGCAAGCATCGGATCTACTGCTGGTCTAGCACATAGAACTTCAAGCAATACAACTCCGAAGGAATAAACATCGGACTTATCTGTCAGCTGCTGTCTTCTGAAATATTCAGGGTCGAGATAACCGAAACTACCTTTTACGCCAGTGCTGACATGAGTCTGATCAAGGTGTGGGCCCGATCTTGACAACCCGAAATCAGCTACTTTGGCAACATAACTTTCATCGAGTAGAATGTTGGTCGATTTGACATCTCGATGAATTATTCCCTGTGCGAAACCTGTATGAAGGTAATGAAGACCTCTAGCCGCACCAATGCAAATATCAAGCCTCTGCTTCCAAGATAACAGAGGCAATCCACAACCGTATAGATGCTTGTTTAATGGCCCTTTCTCAACGTACTCGTATGCAAGGATCATCTCCGACTGCTCTTCGCAGTACCCGACCATAGAAACCAGGTGACGATGTCTGATTTTCGATAAAATCGATATTTCAGTTTGGAACTCGGGAAGACCTTGTCTAGACCCCGGCATGCCTCGTTTCACAGCAACTTTCGTACCATCTCTAAGAACTCCTTTGTACACCATCCCAAACCCGCCAGTACCGATTACCAAAGTCCTGTTAAAATTACTCGTTGCATACTGAATTTCTTCGAAAGGGATCTTTAATCCACTCCTGTGAGGCGAGGTACTCCTTTCGGTGCCTCGACTATACATGCTGCCTCCCATGGTTCGTAAATTTGTCCAAACAGAACTTTCTGAATCCGATTTTCGTTTCTTCCTGCAAATTAGTACAACAAAAACACCGACACCCACGAAACTTAACAGCACAAAACCTCCAACGACAGAACCCAAAACGATAAACACTCTCTTCTTCTGTGATCCCGATCCAGCAACCTCACTGTTAATTACCTTCATAATCTCAACCCCATTTAAGATAGCATTCTTCTTCATTGAAGTACTCAATCCAGACGGACCAACACTAACCTGAACAGGTCCCGACTGATCCATCTTCACAACGAAATCGAGATAATAAGGAGATGCAAGAGTATGAACCGTCAAAGACGACAAATCCAAGTCTTTATACGCCATTAACCCGTTAATAAACACATTAAAATAGAGCTGATAAAGCCCAATACTAACAATATCACAAAAATGCAGCCTCACAACATACAAAACATGATCAAACACAGGAAAATTCCATGTTATATTGAAATTAGCAAAGGCAGTAACATTATCCTTATCCATCTCCTTAGCAGTCATATAAACAAAATCAGGTGCAATCTCCCTATTAACACCACCAGGCTTGTAATTAGGAGCATGATTAGTACTAACCCTTTTAGCAGCTGATTGTAAAACCAAATAATCATCATCTGGAATCCAAGTCCTCCAAAGGGTATCATTAAAAGGGCTTAATTTAAACCCACCAACATTAATCCTATGAATAGTCTCTAAAATTTGGTAAGACAGATTCTTGTACTCCTTAACACCATAATTATCAATATTAATCACCCCATAATCAAGAATTAAGTAATCAGGAGCTGAAATTACCTCAATTGCATTAACAAAAGCAAAATTTGGTTCACTAACATCAGGAATAAACACAATTTCAAGGTTATCATTGTTAATTCTCAGTGTAAACTCTCTTAAAGACATCATATTAGGTCTAAAACCATTAAATAATGAATACCCATTAATTGAAACACCAAATTTTGCTGAACTAAGATTATAATTTTGAGATTCAAATGGGAAAAAATGAAAACGTACCAAATGAATTCCCATTTTTTTGATGCTGAATTTGTAAGTACTAGACCCATCTACGAAAACCCTTGCTGTGTTGTAAATTGGGAGTGAATTTGAAGATGGGTTAGGGTTAGAAACTGAAATTTGAGATGATTTAGGTGAAGAATCAAGTGAAAGAAATCTGGGTTTTGTTAAATCTCCAATAAAAACTCGATTATCAATTGTATTATTAGTGTTGGAACCACAGTTTATGAGATAATTATCAGATGGGTTAAAAGAAGAAACAGAATAACAGGTTAAAAAGCACAAAAATAGTAGAGAAAAGAAGGAAATGGAAAATTGTGTATCCATTATTGACAGAAAAATGTGTCATTTAAGTTAATGTTAGTTCATGATTGCTAATTATGGTGGATATTGTTTTAGTGAGAGTGATTACAGAAGGAGAAAGTGAAGAAATGATAGTGGAAAACACTGAAGGAAGAACTTGAAGTTGTTTGATGTGACAAAAAGTATTCTTTGCATGTGAATTTGCTATAGTAGGAAGTATTTCTATATCTAAATTGCATATGTGTATTCTGTGTGCCTTTTATTTTTGTTTGGATTTGATAGATTTTTTAAATAAGTACTTTCGTTTTTTAGATAGAAATTTATTGAGATTTTTAAAAAATTTATTGATGCTAAAATATGTTTATATGAGATCTTATTGAATTTGTTTTGATGTAAAGTTTTTTAATATTAAGTTTTACAATTTTTTATAATGTGTACTTAAAGATAATAAGTCTCAAAATTTACTTTAAAATGCGTGCAAAAAGTAAAGTGAACAAACAAAAAAGGAAGGAAAGAGTAATTGTAATTTGTACGTTAGCATTGTTTTATTTTGGATTCTTTTTTTTATTTTCTGTTATTTTTTTAAAATTAGAAGTCATTACTTTTAAAAATTTAATTTATATTCCCTCCAATTCTTAATAAAATTAATATTCATGGGAGATAAGAAAAATTAAATCTTTTGATATTGACATATTATTTTATTGAATAATAAATTTGATAAAAAAGGAAAGTAAAGATCATAAACATTAAAATATATTAAAAGAAAGTTAGTGAAAAATCATAACTGATAAAAAAATATTTTTATAAAGTTAGTGCGAAATATATAAGGATCATAAGTAATATAAAAATATTAAAATAAAGTTAGGAGAAGATATATGAGGTAATGAAACATTCAATATGACAAATGAAAACTTTTTTTAAGGACAAAGATAGTATATTTAAACTCTATTTTAAGTGTAACCCCTCGAGATTTTATAATGTTATTATTTAATCTTTTAAACAACTTTTGAAAATTTTATAATTATATATTAAATTATTTAAATTAGTTTTTATAAATTTCTTTCATATACGAATATAAATATTAACACTTTTATATTAAAAATAAATTGCAATTACTAAAATAAAGAGATTGAAATTATATGATTATAATGGTATAATAAAAAATGTATGAACAAAACAAATGTGAGTTTTTGTGAGAGAGTTAATCTAGAAAATAGATAAATAAAATAACAGTTGGGGTTTTTTATGGGAGACCAAAACCCTTCCCCAACGTCAGATTCACACGCCTCCTCTCCCTCTTCTTCTTCTTTCTCTCTTCCTCTTGTCCCTGTGAAGCCACCCCTCCTTCACTCTAGCAGGCAGCAGCCACGGTCGAGCCCCCACGAGCAGCCTGCATCCGCCAGCTACACCTCCTCCCCCACAGCCGGCAGCAGCCACCAACAGCTGGCAATGGCGGATCTACAATGTAACCTTAGGTAGCAAATGCTACCCATGAATTTTGGAAAAAAAAAAAAAAACAAAATAGTTTTGAAACTTGCAGCCCAGTCGCCATTGCTGTGTTGCTGCTTGAGGTCGAAGAAGGCATCGTGGGCTATTGCAAATTATGTTTCTTATTCCACTAATTCTGACATAGTCTTTGCTTTATAATTGGGCCCACTTTGCATTACTAGACTTGCTTTATTTATTTAGAGCTCATTTCTTACCTATTGCTTGGTGATTGGTGATTATCATTGGGCCTCCATATTTTATCCCAATATCAATAGCAATTGTGAGTTAAGACAAAATCAACTATTTTAATAGATGAAGAGTTGATGACCACTAATTTGCCTATATTAACATTTTTAAATTTTTGTGAGTCTCATTTCATATATTGCTCTTATTATTATTATTATTATTATTATTATTTTTGGATGCCTTCTTAATTTTGGATAATATACCTAGTTTGGCTAGATAATATTAAGACTACTACATTTGTATAAAAAATAATATTATAGCTGGACTCATTTCTTTTGGAATATTTTAAAATAAATATTACACATTTTTTTTATGATAAATTTTTGATTGTTAAATTATAACATATAGAGAAATGAACAAGTTTGCTTTTTTTTATTTTCCTTTAAATATCATTAAGTATTTTGATTAGTGGTTATATTTCTAATTTTTACGGTACCTAAGGCACAATTTTGTCTCTTAATTAGGTTTTTTTTTGAAAGAATCTCTTAATATAGTTATTGGTACATAATTAAAAATTATAAAATCAGATAAAAAGGAAATTATGCATTGGGAGAAATCAAACAATATGTGATTACGTTTATTCTCATATATATATATATATATATATATATATATATATATATATATATATATATATATATATATATATATATATAAAAGTAATACGATAGAAACAACCCTCATTGATGAATAGTGTTTGCTACAATATACGTAGCCACTAATTTTAAAAACGAAGTATTTTGTCCATGATTTTTTTTCTAATTTATTTAGTATATGTAAAATGGATTATTTAGGTTTTTTTTTTATAATAAGCTGGAATATTTTATATATTGGTGCTACCCGTGTTTTTGAATCCTAAATCCGTCACTGACAACAAGGGATAACTCCTTGTAGCCGCCAGCAAACAACCACAGGGACAATCGATTTTGGCTTTCCCTTCAACCGGTTTTGGGCCATGTGCCACCACTACCACCACCTTCATTTATCTCTGCACCCTCTTTCCTAATTTCACCTTTGTACGCCATCCTCCTTCTCCCAAATTAATTTCTTGTTTTAGTTCTTTTTTTTAATTGAAATTGTTATCAAGTTTATGAGTTTAGTATTGATTTTTGTATTATTTTCATTGAATTTTTTTTTTTGGGTAAGAGTTTGATTGATGAATTCAACATATTTATGATTTAGGGTTTGAAGTGTGATTAGAAATTATGGATTGTGTGTTGATTGTGTATTAATTTGGTTTAATCTTATCATGGGTAATAGAAATGGTGTTATCCTTGAGCATGAAATAATTAGGGTTTGATTTAGAAATGAGATTACTAATAGTGTGTGTTGTATGCTACTTTGGTGGTGTGGTGATTAATTGAATA